>NW_009647697.1:138286-150816 GCF_000708025.1 Charadrius vociferus | reverse complement strand
CTGCTCTGGTAGTCAGAAACCTTCTTGTAACTATGAGGTTTCATTGACTCACTTTCAGTTCATTTGCCCTTAATTTTGCTCTGCTTGATCTTTCATGTTTACCCCTGAGATGAACGTGCAGACGGCAGCTGTGTCCCATCTCGGCTCCCATTTCGGTAGACTAAGCAAGCTTGAGGAGCTATTCTTGTGGGGCAGAAGGTTCATGGATCAAAGGCTTTGCTTTCACTTGTGTCAAGTGATTTGCCCTAAAAGCAGATTTGTCTTGATGTTATTAAACACAGCTCACGAGAGGAAAAAAATGATGGAATGTCCTTAGTCCTGGTGATGCCAAATGCATACACATGAATGCTTTTTTTTTTTCAATTAATTGAAAAGGAAGATCCATCACAATATCAAGGCTTGTGGAAAAAAAAAACCCTGTGTGTTCTTTTTTTGCATGAGCAATCCCATTTGTGGAGTAGTGCTAAAAGAGCTGCTGGAGGATGAGGGCTTTCAAAAATTAATTGATTAGAGGAAAATCCCACCTCCTTAATAGTTATTCAGACTCATTTCATATTTTACAGCTATTACGTAGTTATAAAGTAGCTGATAGAAATGCCCCTGGATTACAGATGGGAAAACTATTTCTCATGAAAAGATCAAAGTCACAGTTTCCATATTTGAGCACCTCTACTAATAAATCACATGCCAGGATACTAAATTTCAGCGCCAGCTTTCTGCTTGCAGACCAACAAGACTGTACAACTACTCAAAAGCAGTGAGTTCAATTTTAATTAGATTATCAAGTGTTTTTAAAATGAGGTACATATAAAGTTATTGGCAATTAATGCGTTGTTCGGCTCTGTCATTTAAACAACCTTTTCAAAGACATTACCCATGGCTTGGGATCAGTGGCAGATGGTCACTCTTAGAAGCATTTCTTTACAAAATAGTAGCTTATTTCACTGAGAAGTTACTCTCACGTGGTGACAATACATGATCGCTCACAGGACTGGTGTTGTCAATAAAACCTTATTTACTGCTCCTCTGACCAACTAAAAGTTTTCTAAATGGGCAACAACACACATGTCTCTAGAGAAAATGAGAGACCTTCACTTCTGGGAACAACTCAGCTGATCCTCCAAAAATCTGAAAACGCTTTTTACAGACTCGTGCTACTGCAGAGAATAAATCCAACCCAGAGAACCCTACGCTTGATCTGCCAACAAAGTACCAACAAAGTCAGTGAAAACTGAGTGAGTGTGACTTTCTCCGGAAGGAGAAAATATGGAATTTTCTTGATCCCCAAGGCTCTTTACAGAGAACTTTTTTTGCTTAGTTCTAGGTAAGATGCTGCAACTTGGCCCTTCCGTTTCTCATGATTTTGTCAGCAGTCTCATGCGACTGTGGTGGTGGGAAGTCAATGGTAGTCCCCTGGAAGGTAATGGGAATTTTACCTTTGACTTTCAGGAAGGTTATTTTTTTTTTTTTTCCTGAATGTTTTTACAAATCTGCAGCCACAGGAGACCTATGAGGATGGGAGAATTGCAGCGTACCATTTTCAGCTAGAAGGCTGTAACATCTAGATATGCAAGCATAGGTGCTTATAAGAACTTACAATTAGTAATTTAATATCTCAGCCTTTTTTACAGAAGGAGGTGGAGTGGGAATGAGGACTGGCCCTTGATTTTTGTCTGTTCAAGGTCAGCAAAACTGCTGAGGGAAGTTCATTTTTATCCTCTCTGTGGGGTGCTCTAATAGTCAGGAGATGTGGGGTGGGATTTAGCTGGTTTACTTGTGATCTAGTTGTATGTCTATGATATAAATGATGGTATGTGAGATAGGGTCATACCCCACCCATAGGTGTCTGGTGCCACCTTTGGTGGCTCAGGGTGTCCCATCTGGCCCCCAACTGGGCCAGAATGACATGGGTCTTCCGCAGGTCCTATGCCAGACTTGTCAGCCCCCTGTCTTGAATGCTCTGGAGCTTCTCAAAAGCATTGGCTGCTTATGTTTAGGCACTGAATCATGCTCCTATGTTAAGGTCAACCTGTTCTTGATGTGTTGCCTGCAGCTAATAGGGGCAATCCTCTATGTCCTCTATCCTCTACATTGCTGCGCCCATCCAGCCTTTCGAGGTTGAGTAAGAACAGCTGAGGAATCTCTGGATCCTGCCTCTTTGATCACTGGGTGTGAGCAATGAAGGACATCCTGGGCTTTCCTCAGTGGTCTGATGTGAGAAGGAAAACCAAGAGCTCAGCAGTGGCCTTCACAGGGCTCTGTGATCAGAATGATGACCGTCTGCTGTGGACAACAGGCATTTCAACCCAAAGGCTCTCATCCCACAGGTCAAGAGCTGCATTTTCACCCTCCTGTGCTCTCCAGCAGGGCTTGGGGAGCTCCCCAGTACATGTGCAGCCTCAGCGTAGCGGCAACAAGGCAGCTTGAGTGGGGAAGGAGTGTGTGGCATCCAGGGCAGTGCTGGAAGGCAGATGGGGCTATGAACAGAGACAAAAGAGCTCTAGTTACCCAAAGTAGCCAGTGGATCTGCAACATGCATGTCTGATACAACTGATGTCCCCCTAAGGTTTGGGGCACTTTGATGCGATGCGCCTACCAATCTGAACAAGAGAGACATGGGGAAAAAAACCCTTGCAGCACTCAGGCCATGAGAGAAATGTGAAGAGATGAAAAAAAGGGAGGCTAAAATCTCCATCCTTTTCAAGAGGATCTGCTCAGCCTTTTCATTTGCCTGCCAGCTGTAAAGCCTTCTCTTCCCTTCTCCATCACATTCTCCCGCTCATAATTATTTCATCAAATCAACTTCTTCTTCTCTCTTTTTTTCTCGTGCAAGTTTCAAACTGCCCAACCCCACTCTGTGATAAATCTGTCTAAAACCACAGCTGCTTCTGCGTCCCTCATGCCTGGGTGCCTGTTTTTATTGCGTGCTTTCTATTAGACTTATGTATGTATGCATAAATACATACATTTTATGTGCCTTTCTTTTCCTCCCAGTGCTTTTCTCTTTCCACTGTCTTGTTTTCGCTCCCTCTCTGGCCTCATATGGCCATTTGTCACTCTTTGGATGTTTTTTCTTTTATCAAGATGTTTTCTCCGGGAATGTTTCCCGCCAACGCAAGCTGCCTGGCCCATTAACTTCCCGAGTTCAGCTGACAGCCTGGACTCCAACTCCCATTGCCTTGTGATACTGAGTGCTTCTGAGATGCAGGAATTGGTTGGTAAAATAACCTGGTCACATGCATAAGAGGAAGAAGAAATACTGTTTCAGGGCAAAAAAGATAATAAATTTTACAGCTGGGCTTAGGCCCCTCTCCCTCTCTCCTTCCCAGTTTATTTTTTTTCTTGCCTCCTGCATGATAATCTAATAAATGGTTGTGAAAGTTTAACTGTTTCTTAACTGGAGCTTTACTGAGGGATTTGCTACTGCAGAAAAATTCATGTTAAATTTCTCACAAACACACCGGAGAGTCCAATCCATTGTCGTTCGTGAAGATCGATCAGGTTTGTGTCATATTATTGACAAAGAGAAAAGCTTTTGAAGTCTTTGTTTAAGCACTCAACTGATGCTATGAATTATCTGTATTTAAATCAGCAAGCTTGCATTTGAGGCTTCATTAAACTTCCCTGCTAATTGGGTCTTGCTAATGATGAGAGCATCATTAAACCGATGTTGTCCCCGCCATCTTGTTAGCTGACAATTTAAGGGATCGTAAACGGCAGCCAGCAGGGAGGCTGCATGACTCCAGAGGTTGTTAATGGCTCTGGAGCTTGTTCAGCTCCGAATCGGTGGTTTGGTGCCAGCTCAACATGTGTCTGTGTGACAAAATAATTGCTGCTGTAGATGCCACGTTAAAGCACTGCCGGAGGAGGACGCACACGGTGCACGAGGTAATGGTTTCTTGGCCCCGTGTAGCCAGGGAACCCTGCTGCAGACGCTTGGACGCCCTTGTTAAGGGTTTATATGCAGACAAACCTCAAGCCTTCCCAGAGTGAGAAGATGCAGGCTAAAAGGTCTGGGCTAAGGGGATCTTTGTCGTTGACCACCATCCAGCTCACTGCAAAAGTTAATTATTTAGCTCCTCTCCCTCACCCTCAGGGTAGGGGACATGGCTGTTAACGTGCACAACAGAGGCGTGGGGGGGTTGCAGGTCCAAACCCCATGGAGAGCTCAGATGGGCGCCGCTATATGCGGGTGATGGATGACCCTGGCTCCTCTGGAGAAGCATTTTTGTACAGCTAGTGCAGCCCCGGGGGAATGCCACCTTCCATTGTCCGTCTCATGACTGCTGTGGATCATTGACTGCTGCTTAGCCTCTTCTTAAGATGAAATGTTGCCTCCGTGCTTTGTTAGCCGGAGGACTGAGGACCGGGGCGTGCGCCAGCTCTGTTACCGATTGCTTTTGTAACGGGAAAAAGTAGGCTGGGATTTTGAGCGAAAGTATTTTGAATTTTGAGCCACAGTAGTTTAAAGTTAGCGCAACTAATGGCGTTTGGCCGTGGTTATCTCCTTAGACACATGGTTATTCCCAGAGTCGGGGCACTCCTGGCGCAGTCGCGCTGTGCATACAGCCTCCTCTGGATGGTTGGGTCCCCACAGCTGATGTAGTGAGAGCGCCAAGGGGCAAAGAAAGTAAATGAATTAGGCAGTTAAACCTCCACCTCGATGATTTAGTGATAATTACATATTGAAAAGCAAATCGAGCGGCTGTTTGCATAGCAACTGCAATATAACTACACTCTAATTACAGTTCTGTCACAGACGAAGCTGGCCATTTAGAAAGCTCTTGCCCTACCTCTGTGCCTTCTCCAGCCTGTGTGCTCCATCCCTGGATGGTGGAGCAGGCGAAGGTGAAATGTGGCAGCAGCAAATGGATGGGCCAACCACCTCTAGGATGTAGGACGCATGGTGGGGCTTTCAGACACACTTGAGCTGTACAACGAGCCCACACCAGTGAGACAGGATGCTGGAAGCACCCATGAACCCACTGCTGGAGAAGAAGACCTGTGTAGTGGTGTGGGGTTTCTCTTTTTTGTTTGAGTTTCAGTGTGACTGGAAAACCAAAGAACCAGGGCAGGAATATACATGAGGAGGTGACTGGAAACCCATCAGAGATGGGCCAGGGCATGCTCCAGATTCATTAGGGAGTATGTACATGAGCCTGAAAAAAGATGGCACCTGCTGGTCAAGCAAAACCCACCCACTGGAGTGGATATGTAATTAATTCCTGCAGAACTTTCCATGGATGAGTTTGGGTCCATGGCCCATTTGGAGCCAAATAATCACGTTATATTTATTTTTTTCTCCCACAAAGGGATGCATCTTCCTCTTCTTCTGCCAAATGATCTGATTTGAGTGTCAACCTGAAAATGTCCCACATATGCCTACATTTTTCCTGGGGTCTTGATACAGAACAAAGCACTTAAGCAACCGCCTCCTCTTGGCTGAAAAAGGGTTAAGACAAAGTGGGCACAAGCAGCTGAATACCCCCTTCTGTCAGTCTTGAGCTGAATCTCGACCACCTTGGAGAATTCATAAACAGTATTAGGTGATAAAGCTCAGAGATTTTAGGGGTCACAATTTTAATAAGGCAAAAATGAGAAGCCATGCAGGCTTGGAGGCATCTCCTGCCCTCTCAGAGCAGAGATGTCCCCCCAGTGGGGGCATTGGTGGGTCTGGGGAGGAGCCACATGGGAGCAGAAGCTGGAGGACTGGGGGACCCAGGACATCTCCAAGCACAAAATATCTGGGGACAGTTGGATGAGGCCTTTAATTGCGCAGGCTCTGGAGTCCTGGTTGCAATTCATCACAATCCGACACAGTTGTTGAAAATAGGGCGGATGAATCATGCCCTAAAAGCGCCTGTTTCTGCTGACTACAAAGAGAGCCTGGGGTGACCGGCTCTGTTGGAAATGTCTACATTGTGGGTATATGAAGTCAGGTGAGAGAAATCCCACATCTCCCACTGCTTCCTCTCTGTTTCTTACCTGGAACAGTCACTTTTCAAGATAAAAGGCCGTCCCAGGCTCCAGGGCTACTTAATCCTGTACTGAGCTGCTTAAATAAATGACAGTGGTCAGCTGGGTAGAAGCTCCTGCAGACTTGTTTGCGAAGTCAAAGTCAATTTTGAAGCAAGGCTGTTTCACTTTAGTGCAGCAGACAAGAATTCAGCAGAAATCTCAGGGCTAAATTAAAGGTTTTTAGTGCAGCCAACAGGAAAACGAGTGATGCAATCAGCCCACTCTTCCTCGTCTTGCTTATTCTGAGATTAAATTCAAACTATTGTATTCCACCCTGACAGTTTGCATTTCCCACAAGTTCTTGTGCTGACTACACATATTTTCCTTATGAGAATTATTGAGGGGGTAATGGGAGGAATTTGGGTTCTTATCTCTCCTCTACCCCAAACAATCAAGTCCTGTGCCTTCCCAGGAGTAAGCGACTCATCTGAAGGTTTTCCATCAAACTGAACCTTGGGAAAACCGTTGATAAAAATTATATGTTTAAATATCATCAAGTTGAACCCCAGGCAAACTGTTGATAGAAATAATGTTTAAATGTCATCATTAAGTTTCATTGTTAGCAACCTGCTAAAAGAAAAGCAGCACCACTCACACTAAAATTTGTAAACTGAAGGAGACATCAATGAATTGGTTTCCTAAGTTTTCTATGTGACCATACGGCTCAGAGTTTATACTGAAATCAATCAAATTTATGGTGCATAGTAGACTGTGGTGGTTTTGGTTTGTTTTTTGGTTTTTGTGTTTTTTTCCTGGATAAGGGAGGAGTTTGAAAAAGGAAAGATGAGAAACTGCAAAAATATCAGCAGCCAAGGCTGGTTAGACCACGCAGGCCTGACGACAGCGCGAGTTGTGATGTATACACTTGTGCAGTAGGAAATGGACTGGAGCCATGACGGAGCATCTGTCAGATGATAACTTGCAGTCGTTTGCAATCTGTGCTGGAGGCAGACCAAAGGCCTGAGCCAATGTTTCAAGTTATCCAGGCCTTCTCTCTGGGTCTTAACTCCATCTTCTTTACATCCCATAGAATAAAACTCTTCTGCTGCTCTACTGTAGCACAGCAGTGACATCCAGGGGCCATTTCATTTGCTGTTGAGTTCAGCCTACTGATATCCAAGAGCATATGTACCTAAGCCAAAACCCCACTGAAGTTGCTTGGAAAGATCCCCATCAATGTCAACAAGCTTTTGATCCATCTGTTTTATGCCATGGTTTTTAACAGTTAGCAAAAAAAGAGCTTTTGTGCCCAATTACCTTGGTCGCTACCTTTTTGGCTGAGTAATCTAGAAAAGTCTCCCTCAGGCAGCCTTCTGTTCAACACGCAAAGTGACTTTGTGTACTGTGATTCACCCAGTCCCACCACATATCCCCAAAACTCCCATTAGCAGTAGGTTCATCCACACCTCTGGATCATACCAACAGCGCAGCCTCAAGTTTTTGCACCAAAAGTCATTCCTATTTACTCCTCTAAACATGGGGTCAGCAAACTACTGAGTCAAAGGCAATCAGACATGATCCTAGCCACCTTGATGAGCAGTTGGCACCAAAAATCTGCCAACCTTTAGCCATGTTGGATGATGGGTGGACATCTGGACTTGGTGGGGGAAACCCGACCTCAGCACAACCGGTGCAGATCTCTCACCTGGGTTTAATCTGAGTTTCTCAGACTCCATCTCATCACATCTTTTCTTGATATAGTTTCCAGCGTTTACACCTGTGTGGATATTGGTAAACTGGAGTAAAGTCACTTCATTTTTTTCTTGGATATGCTTTTTCACTCTAAAGCAGGTTTTCAATGCCTGAAAACACTCTGGCAAGATTCCTCCAAATCTCCGCTGTTTCCTTAAGATCTTTTTTTGGACATGTGAGCATCAGGACTAGACATAACTTTTCAGAAATGGTCTCACTAATGCTGTTTACAGAGATACTATCGCTTCAGCACTCCCACTTCGTATTTGCCAGCTGCACAGCCAAGGATTACTCCAACCTTCTTGGCTAAGGCACTGCTGGGAGTTCATACGCGAGCAATTGCCTACCAGGACCATTCGATTCAGTTCTGAGTCACCCCTTTCCGGGATGTGTCCCCCCATCTCATAGGTGTGACCCACACCCCTTGCTCCAAAACATTTGACTTTTCCCGTGGCCACACTTAAATAGGTTGTCCAGATGTTCCCTCTTCAGCCATCAGCACCTGCCTGCGCAACCAGCCTGTGCCCATTGCTACTTACCACCAGTCTTGTTTTCATACCGTCTGCAAAATTTACCAGCTCTCTGGGTTTTTTTTGCCATTCGCAAATAAGGGGCTGCTGCTTTGTGGTTATTGGATCATTCTCCAGCTATTTGCTCTTTGCATTTTTCTTCCTCCCACTTTCTCTCAGCTTACATTTCACCACCCGTGCTTTTACTCCTTTTTGCTAACACCAGTTGGGTCTGTTTTTATTTTCTAAAGGTGGCTCATTTGGCTCAAATCTCTGGACGCGATGGCAGATGTTTGGGTTCGAGGGGAGGTGTAATGAGAGGCTCACGCTGAGAACATGCCCCGCACGTCTCTGCTCTGCATAGACCAAACATGCACCGTGTGGCCCAATGTTATGCTTGTCCTGCATTGAAAATGAGAATATGGAAATATGCCTCAAAGCAGAAGAAGTGCATAAAGCTACAGGAGGTAGCTCTCCAAAACCCCCTTATTCTCAGAAAAAAAAAAAAAAGAAGTTTTCCCATGGTCTGGTAACTGTTTTGATAACCCTTTCCCTGGTGTACTAGAATACTAATAAATAGGTAGCAAAGGAAATATTTTGCTACAGGCTTCACTACAGCAAGGGAAAGCGAGCACTTTCTCCATTTTCATTTTTCGCCTTTTCTCAGCTAGCAGGCCTTTTTTTGGGTGTTTCCCCAGGTTTGACACAAAGGCAGGCTGGAAAGCTGGAATGAGTGCTCATAAAAAGGAAATTAAAGAAGAAGGGGAGGGTTTGCATTTGTATTCTTAATTCCTGGTTGAGGTGTGTTGGGCAGTGAGAGGAGGAACTAGGGAAAAAAAAAAAAGGAAATTCTCTATATAAATAATAGGCTGTATGTACCCAGCTTGAATGGAGACGGGCACCAAGAAGCCTCTCACCAGAGCCTTGTAAAGTCCATCCAGAGAAGTCCATCATCTTTTAATGGTTGTAAAATTGTAACGTCTGTGCACATTGTTCTTGTTCCCATTTCGCAGTTGGAGAGCCGAGACAGGTTAAGTCCAGCGTCACACGGACAGCCGATGGCTGGGAGATGCATGATCAGAGGTGGGTGCTGTGGCTGCTGTCCCACCCTCCCTCTTTCCCCAACTGACCCTACAGCAGCGCGGGGCAGAGGACTCAGCTGTCACTGGGGTGAGGTGCCACATCTCTTGATTGGAGACCGAACCCAGCACTTCAAAGGAGCAGTCTTCTGTTTAAAAACAGCACTTCTTTGGATCTTCTACGCAAAGGATAAAAAGCTTTTCAAAATATCCAGCATGATTATTCATGACTACTCATTTGCAGCGGTGCTTGTTTTCCCTGGCAGTGCTGATGAGCTCACCTGAATAAAAGATTTATGGGGGAGAACTGATGGCTGTAGGTTTTGCACGAGTGAAGTTATGGGCCACCATGGTGCACCTTGCTTGAATGGAGACCCTATCTCCATCCCAGCACCGGTCCGGCCCCCGCCATCCCCTCGCAAGGCTGTGCTGTGCTGGCTGGCACTGTGAACTCATCCCTGCTGGGACTATTTACCAGTATCCACACAGGGGAAGGGTTTGGGGGCAAACTGGGTTTCCTAAGGAAGCTCTTGATGGATGGGCACACCTGATGAGGGGTAATGATTCTTTCCAAAACAACCTGAAGAGATATACCCAGGGCTGCAGGAGGAGGATGGGGCAGCACTGGGGAGGGAGCCCAGATCACTGTGGTCCCAGCCTAACTCAGGACCTTTTCCCAGCAGCCAGCATGTCCTGTTCTCTCCTGCCCACCGCTGTCCTCTACGTGCTCCAACCAGCAAGGCTGCAGGGACTGGAATTTCCTGACTCCCGAAACCTCAACTCCGCTGCCTTAACACCCACTAAAGTCTCCTTTGCTTCCCCGTCCCCCTTCCTCCCCCCCCGATTTTGTTTGTCTGTGGTTTTGCACCAGGAAAAAATGAAATAACCGGAGGTTTCCGGGAGACCGTACTCTGCGCCGCCCACGGGAGAGCAGACAATAATATTTAGCTGCTTTTATCAGTTTATTGTTACAGTCCATTGAGATGGCGAGCTGCAAATTCCGGCGCATCAGCAGCAGCTGCGAGCAATGCAGTGCGTGCGGTGCAGCCCAAAACTCAGGCAGGATACGTCAGTGCAGCCGCCCGCTGGTTGGGCTGTCTGCTGCGTTGATGTAACCCCCTCCTTTAATTTGTTTTCCAGAAAATTCATTTTGAGAAGTGCTTTGCGAACAGTTTGGCAGCAGCCAGAGGAAAAGCGGCTCGGGAGGACGTCAGCTGTCAGCCCGCAGCCCCCACTGCCAAGCCCCGGCCAGCGGGATGGCGTGGGGGCTCATGGGGCTGCCTTCCCTGCCCGGGAACAACCTTTGGGTTGGATCCATACCGAATTACTCCTGGGTCAGCCGGTGCTGCAAGCTCCAGTGCAGGGACCATATTTATTTGTATGCTTCCACAGTGCCCGGCACAGAACAGTCTTCACCTGTGGATGCGACAGTAAAACGAGTGATAAATAATAAGCCAAGAAGGAGCCAGCGCAATTTAATCTGTATAAGTGAATACAGTTAACTGGGGAAGGATGCTCAGCCTGGCTGAGGACATCCTTTCTTTCCTCTGTGGGTCTGAGGATGCACATCCAGGCTAAAGCCTTGCAGCGTTTTGAGGACACAGCACAGAGAGCCTCGCTGGCTCTGCTTTGCTCCACTTGACTTTCAGTTTATCTGTAGGAGATGGAGGGACTGTGGCTGAGAGAGGGAAGCACAAGGTGTGCCAGCTGCAGTGGGAGAGTGACAAAGTGGCAAGTGGTCTGCCTGTCCTTGACCGACCGACCTTCCTTCCTTCCTTCCTTCCTTCCTTCTTTCCTTCCTTTCTTCCTTCCTTCCTTCCTTCTTTCCTTCCTTCCTCCCTCCCTTCCCTCCCACCGCTCTTGTTTACTAGCACGGAAGATCCCACTGACTTGCTCTGAGGTTCAAAGCCTTGTTATAGCTTCTCCTCCGTCTCTCGGAAGGCAAGCAAAGATGGGTTGTTCTTTCCCATGGTCTCAGAGCTGCAAGGGACCTCCAAGGCCATCATGTCCATCCGTGGCTTCAAGCAGAACCTCACCATGACTAGCCCTAACAAATGTTGCTACAGATGAAGCAACATCTAGCATTTTCTCTAAAAGACCTCCACAACCTCCTGGCAATGTGTCCTGGTGACGGCTCACCCCTCTCCCCCAGGAACTTTGCCTGATGTGTAGCCTAGATTTCTTGTGGTGCAATGTAGCCCCTTATTTGTCCTACCCTTGAGGGACATGGAGAACAGACTGTCCCTTAGTCCCTCAGCAGCCTTCCAGAAGTAGACCCTGACCCATATGCTCTACTCCAAACAGGAAAATGAAGTCCTGCATTTCCAAGTGGTGAATACATGAAGGAGTCTGCTTTCTTCCTGGAAAGGAGGTTCATGCATCTTTTCCTTATTTTCTGCCACCCTGTAAGTCTCACCAGGGCCATCAGGGGAGATGACTACTGGGGGTAAGGCCATTGGAAATCACCTCTCTACCTTCTTACGTGGCTGCTGACCCTAAGGCCAAAATTGGGCACTGCGCAGCAAAAATTGGTACAAGTGATGACCTTATTGGTTTCAATGGGGCTGATATAACATATGTCAAAATGCTTTGCTGGAGGAGGTCAGAGGCATCTGTAGTGGGTCGCTGTGAGATGCGATAAGAGAGGACCTGGTGGCTTTCCTGGGCTTTGGAGCATGGCAATTGCTGAGTGCTATGGCTGTGCAAACTCCCTTGCTACCTCGCTGCAGGTCACCTACTCAATAACTTACTGGAGTAATTTCTTCCAGCAAAGAAGGGCAAGCGGAAAGAATTTGGGATTTTTTTTTTTTTTTTGTCCTTTTGGAAAAATAACAGCATAGCAATTCCTCTGCCTTGTCCTCTCCCGCGCTGTACTGGTAGCTGTACTGAAGCTGATTGATTAGTTCAATAACAGGCAGTTGATATGCAGCCATAAAATTATGCAGTTTTACTCATCAGCCTGATTGAACTCCTCTGCTGACTGTACAGGAGCAGAATGGCAGAGTTATAATAATGAGGGAAACAGCCAAGGGAAAAGCAAGCGCGGTGGTGTTATTGTTGTTGTTTTAAAGCTGAGGAAGAAAATGACTCCAGGGAGGAGCTTTTCCAAAATAAATACCAAAATACAGAGGGAAAATGTTAAGATGTAATTAGCACTGGTACAAGTGCCATTAAATGTCTACTGGGGTTAGAGGCGTCAGCGGAGCTTCTTTTACGCCCACCTGGTCTATGT
>NW_009647697.1:133345-138220 GCF_000708025.1 Charadrius vociferus | reverse complement strand
CCCCTCCCCCCCCATTCTGGTCAAGAAGGGAAGGATAAGAGGATGGAGCTGGGAAAAACATGTCTGAGAAGGGTTTGTCCCCTCTGACCCCATGCTAATGGCATCAGTGGAGAGAAGACGGCACGATGGAGTGCGGGAAGCACCAGGGCTCTTGCAGCCTGGGCCTGGCGAGGACATGACTCCTGTCAGTGATGTCCCTATGGCCCTGAGCTCTGCTCTCTGTGTTTCTGGGCACTGGAGGAGCTGAAGTCAGACCCTGTCCTGCGGGGTGTCAATCACGCTCTCCGAAGCTACCAAAGGGAATTGAAGGTTCCCGTTCAGCCATGAATCAATATGCAGGAGCAGGCAGTGGGGAGGGAGGGCAGGCAAGGTCTTGCTGATGAAAAGCCACACGGCCCCCATCCATGCATGGAGAATGGCATTTAAGACTTTATTTCCCAATAAAATATTTCCCAACGCTCCAGCATGGCTTGCTCGGTTGACAGGTTCACTGTTTGTCCTGCACACATTCATTTTATTTATAAGACTAATTTGTCTGCGAATAGGTCAGCCTGCTTCTTGCGCCTCTGATCCCCGTCGGTCTCACTGCTGTGAAACATTTTAATTGAACCTAGCCGTGTGCTGCATCCCCAGCACGGGCATCACGCAGAGGGCTGGCCACCTTGCCACTACGTCCAGTCTCCATTCCAAAGGCCCAATCCCAAACTATCAGATTTTCCCTTTGGGGCAGATCTCCCTGGAGGAGGGGATGGAAGCAGAGGAGAGAACAAGCACTGCTTGGCATTTATTTTCTCCCAGACGGATGCTTGGCAGATGGTTGCACAACTTTTCTTGCCCTTCTCCCTGATTGCACCCCATCCAGGTTGTTCCTGGAAGCAACGCCCTTCCTTATTTGCTCCAAAGGGCTTTGGGTCAGGCCATGCGTGGCTTGTACAATGCTGTTGGAGATTATACACAGCTGCACTGACATATGCAAGGGTGCTACTTCTCCAGCTACCCCCCTGTTTATTATGGTGCTCTTGCCTGCGGTTCTTGGGTGGGCTTTCCTCCTGGGCTCCTCCTAAACCATCTCCTGTCTCCCATCTCCCTCAGACAGGAGTAACTGGGTTGCTGATGGTGTATGTTATCTTCTCCAGACTATCTCTCCAACAGCCACAGCTCAGGAAACTCCTCCACAGCCCCGGACACTCAAGTGCTGACTGGCACCGTCACCCTGTCTGACTGAGGTAATTGTACCCCGAGGTACAGTTTAGAGTCAAGACAGGATCCCTGATGTCACCTCCAACAGACCTCAATGCCTATGTAAGGGGCCCTGAATCCTGTCCAGGTGTCCAGTGGCCATCATGAGAAGGCAGACCCTGAGCTCACCCTCTGCTGGGGCAGGAGTCCGTTTCTGTCCTCGTGCAGGACTGAGTCAGCCCGTGTCACTCCTGATGGACATTTCTGCTCCTTATCCTTAGAAACCTCAGGTTATGAAGACCTGTGATCTTCCCTGTGGTGACTCCAGTGCTTCACCACCCTCAGCCAGAGGTGGGGTTCAGCTCATAGACATCTGGTATCACTTTAGGCACGCTGTTTTCTGTGATTCCATGAGACGTCTGTGAAACCACAGCCTAGTAACCTCTCAGCGAGAGCATAGTTCGTATTTCAAAAGCTGGAGCCATGGGGAACTTCATGTCCCTCAAGGCAATGCCTTCTGGCTGCTCCTGGAAGGGTTTCAGTGCCAGCTGCAGCACACCTGTCCTGGGAACTTCAGAATCTGCTGAAAGTGATGGAAGTCTTTCGATGTACAGCACAGGGATGGATCAGGCATGGGGAAGAGCGTCCTCACACGAGCGCAGGAAGCAGGAGTGAGGTCCTGGGGTGTAGAGTTTGGAGCTGGAAGCCCTGAATTCTGGTTTTGCTCTCTACTGTTGCGTGCCTCATTCCTGCCTGGCAGCCTGCAGTTTTCCTTAGGCTTAGCAAAGGAAGACATGGAGTACAGACCTGAATTCAGAGTACTGTTGGTGCTGAAGCAATTCCATGCTCCCCTGCGAAGGAGCAGGTCAGCATGCTTGTCCCCTGGGCTGGCACAGCCTGTGGTGGAAGAGATAAGCACACTGCTGTAGTGAAGACTTTGCTTTTATTCTTCCTCAACTAAAGTTAAAACAGACCCCACAAATCACTGACAAATTGTCTTTCTGTAAGTGAAAATGTTGGTAAAGAGCTGTCTGGGTTTCCTTATGCAATAAAGTTGGAAAACAAAATTTCACTGCTCCTTCAGGCTTTCCCTTCCCCCTCTTTTTTTCTGGCAAAAACCATATTACCCGGATGGAAAGCTTCAGTATTGAAATTAGCCATTAAAGCTTTAAAAGGCAACAACCACCACAAACCTTTCCAAATACTGCGAAGAAAAAAAACAACAGTAAAACCTACCAAGTTTTTTTCCCCCTCTTTATTTTGAGTAGTTGCAAAGAAGAGCCCTATCCAAGGTAAAGTATGTCGCAGGGAGAAAGCATAAGAGAAGGCAAAGGAAGAGGAAGGTAACATATGGACAGAAGTTGCAACAACAAACAATATTCTGACTCAAAGGATGTTGCGATCACATTGTATATATATGGAAATATATTCAAACCATTTTTAAGCCAAAGCAGAAGTTGAGGAGAAGGTAGTCCTGGGCAGGGGGAGAAGGTCGTGGTGTCTGAATTAGGAGTCCAGGGAGAGTGAGTGACCCTCAGCCCTGAGTGGGAGCTTCAGGGCAGTGTGGAAGGGGGCAGGAGGAGAGGCAGTGAGGTCGGAAAAGTCACCAAAGTGAGCTCTCTGGCATGGGACATGGCAAGTCACTAATAGCCTGAGACACCTCAGACATGGATCTCATGCCCATACTCTTAATGTCTGACTTCAAGCCATGGTCACTCAGTAAATCACTCCATTTCCCCCTTGTTCTTGGCTTTTGAGTCTCCTTTAACTGCGGATAAAAGGAGCTTATACTTTCAGCTTGAGCAGCAGTGATTCCTCTGTTCATATGAGGGAATGGATCATGATACAGTCTTGTCGTGAAGTCACCCAAGTGTGCAGAACGTGTACAGCAGCTTGCAAGGTGTCGAGGCAGAGTCTGTCTGCACAGCTCTAGGTACAGCCTGAAACTGCAGACACAAATTGTCAATAAAATGAACACCCGTACAGCAGCTCTTGCCAATTGAGAGGAGGAAACCCACCTCGTAACGAGTGCCTGGTGATTTCCTGCTCTGGGCAGAAGATTTGGATAGGTGACCTCCCGAGGTCCCTTCTGACCTGATTGATTCTCTGATCCTATGAGCACAAACGACTGTGCTCACCAGGGTCCTTCTACGTATCGTGTTAAAGGTGATGAAGAGGATATGGCAAGTGAAGATCAGAATGAATTCTGTCCACAGTGAATATCGTTTTCCAGACTTCTAATAAAACCCCAAGGATCCTACAACAGCATCTCAGTCCCCCTTATAGCACTGGGTTTTTACAAACTTTTCCAGCAGAATTTGGCTTCATTTTGGGGATGTCCCAGATCATCCCCATGGAGAGGAGAAGAGAAGAGAGGAGAGGAGTGGAGAGGAGAGGAGAGGAGAGGAGAGGAGAGCAAAAGAGGAAAGAGGAAAGAAGAAAGAGGAAAAAGAAAAGAAATGAAAGGAAAAGAAAAAGAAAGGAAAAGGAAAAGGAAAAGGAAAAGGAAAAGGAAAAGGAAAAGGAAAAGGAAAAGGAAAAGGAAAAGGAAAAGGAAAAAAGAAAAAGAAAAAGAAAGAAAAAGAAAAAGAAAAAGAAAAAGAAAAAGAAAAAGAAAAAGAAAAAGAAAAAGAAAAAGAAAAAGAAAAAGAAAAAGAAAAAGAAAAAGAAAAAGAAAAAGAAAAAGAAAAAGAAAAAGAAAATAAAAAATAAAAATAAAAATAGAAAAATAAGGATTTGCCAGTGATTTTAAAAAATATTTTATAGAAAGTAGAAGGAATGTGGTATGAAGCAAAATGGAGGTCTTAAGTGTACTGCTTGCGTTTTCCCCTCTGCAGGGGCAGCTCTGTGGCTGCTGTGCGCTGCAGGACGGTCGCTGCCTTTGTTTTCTTCCGGCTGAGCGACCTCCCGGTCACTCCAAATGTCACAGCAGAGGCGCAACTCCCTGCGGCAGCCGCTTCCGGACAGGGGGACACTCTGTCACCAGACAAGAAACTTGGCTTCAAACACCAGAAAGCAAATCGGTGTCAGAAACGACAGAGCCACCAGGAAGCAATGCAAATCTGGGGACTTGGTCTCAGCAATCACACCTGATACTGCAACAGCAGCCTCAGTGAGCCAAAATGCCTCAAATTCCCCTCAAACAGCACATTTGGAAATAGAGGGTTTCTTCGTGCTGCTTCACTGTCCAGACTTTGCACCCGACATACTGATAAAACCTGGAGCTACACAGGCAACGTGCAGCAGAGAGCAGGGTCTTTCCCAGGCAGCGCTGCTTTATTTTGTGGTTGACATTTAGCTATCACTGAGATGGGTACATTAAAACCATGATAAGACAAATATTTGCTCAGCATGAAGAGCTGTCGATAGGTACATCGCCTGGCATTACCTCCAGCATGTCTCACACAGCCTGTGTGGGGATGCACGGGCTGGAGGCAGGAAAATCCCAACCTCTGACCATTTGCAGGCTATTAAAGATACCAGTTACCCCTCTTGGGACCTCGTTTTCTGGCTTCAAGCTCAATTTGCCATTGGACCAGCAACGATTCAAAAGTATCAGGTACAGGATTCATCCACCTAAATCTGTTGCAATCCTGATGGAGCAGTTGATGGAGGCCAGGACACACTGATCCCATCTTCCAGCAGAAATCCAAATTGGACCCGATGCGTTACAGTGCCTCCAAGGTGCCTCTTTCC
>NW_009647697.1:111814-133335 GCF_000708025.1 Charadrius vociferus | reverse complement strand
GCTGTCTGCTAGCTGCACACAAGGTTTGGTGTGCTGCCCTTTAAAATGTGTCCTGATAATTTGTCACCATCCCTATTAAAAAATCCTGCCTATTTTCTAATGCAAATTCACCTGGACCTCAGTTTTCTGGCTCTCTGCTGTTGTCACATTTTTCTCCACTAGATTAGGCAGCCCCGTACCCTCTCGCTTTGGAGGCAATCATTATTTTGGTGACTCACCATTCCCAACTTCCCAGCATTGTTTTCAATGGGAACTTCGCAGTACCTGTTTCATTAATGCCCTGTGTGGAAGCAACCTTACCTCTGCATTCCTCTCATATGGGCTCCAACCCTCCAGTCCTTTCTGACCTTTCTTTGAGGGGTGTGCTGCTTGTCCACAGTCATCACTTTATCTTTCTGCACCGTCACTGCTCTCCCCATGACCAGATGGGACTGTCCTTTCTTTGAATGTCACTAGCCAGTAAACACCGGTCCCAAGGCAACCATTCATTTTTCATCCAGTGTTGAATTCATCCAAAGCCACAATACTGAGGTCCTCAACTGAGTCATTTCATTTTCGATGCATGATATTGCGTGTTCAGAGATGACCAGCTGTGTTTTTAGAAACACTAACGCTGTTCTGCTACTACAGCACAGGCTTCTCGGACTGAAATCTCTATTAACCAAAGTCTTTTCATTTCTGCATATTAAAGGCTGGAGCTCGTCTCCACTTGAATTCAATGGCTCATAACGGAACCCCGCCACTACCCACTCTTGGGTAATGTTAGCTCAAAGATGCAAAGGCATGAAAGACTCTCTGGCTCTGAGCTATCAATAAATCTTAAATGGAATGTGGGTTTTTTATTAATAGGTGTCTTCTGCTCCCTTTCCTCCCTTCTGTCTTCCTCCACAAGTACCAGCCCATTACTGCAGCACTCCTCTCGCCCGAATCCCTCGTTTGTCACCCCAGACTCCCTGCAGTACTACATAAACTACTGAAAAAGCTCTCCTTCTTCTCTGTTGCATCGCTTCAACCTGTTATTGTCACACAAAATCTGGTTTTGTTTAGCTTTTGCCAGCTTCACTCCTGCCCATTTTGTTACCAGTTTAACACCTTTTTTCTTGCATTCTCTAGTCTCCAGCCAAAGAAAAAAAAAACAAAAAAAACCCCTTCCTACCCAGGAGCTGTCAGCTTGCTTTGTTATCTGCCCATCTTCGTCTTCTTCCACAAAACCAAGACCTTCAGCTGCATATTGCAGAGGAGGCAGCTCACGCCTGTATTTTTTGCTGTCTTTCTCAATCTCTCAGAATAATCTTGCAGCTGCTCCCCCCTTCAAATTATTTCTTCTTCAGACTCATGGGTTCTCTGAAGACTGTGCTGACCTGCGTAACTCCATGTGATGCTCCATCTGTTGTTGACTTCTATGTGTTTACTTACTAAGGGAAAACTGAAAACATGACTTCAAAATCTGGCCAGTGTCACTGTCATTCTTCAAAAACAAGGTCTGCTCTGGATTGAGCTCTGATTTTGATCTGCTCAAGCCTGCTCTGGTTCAGCCCCAAAGATGCTGACAGAGGGAGGACCTGTGAAATGCTTCCTGCGGAGTGCTGCATCTCATGTGGGGCCACCTCAGCCCATGGAGAACCAAGGATGCAAGCCAGAAATGGACAACTCAGATCCGGTGTGCACAGCCACCAGCAGTGAAGTTACAGCTCTTTAGCTCAGAGGGGTCCCCAGAGTATCTGTTCTGTATCCCCTGCTCCACCATGAGGCGCAGAGCACATCCCAGCATGGGCATCATGGTGGTCACCTTCCCTAAGGACAGCCACAGCAGGAGCAGCTCTGCAGAACAGCCCATAACCCCCTGGTCTGAGCTTGGACCAGCGTATCTGAACCTGTTTTAATGGGAGTCAGACCCTGATATCTCAGCATAACAAAGACTCTGCATTCAGACACAGACTGAAGGTGTGTCCGGGTTTATACATACATAATTCTCTCTCTGTTTCTCTCTCCTTATAGGCATATGTGATGCCAACAGCTGGACCTCTAGTTCAAGTATATTTATACCTACATGTATACGTGCATGGCCGGTGAGGTGTATTAAAAACAGTTTATTTCAGAAATAGCATCATTTTCCTGGCGAAGGAGAACAGCTTCTCTTATTTTCTGTGCCACTTGTATTTTTGGTTTTAGCGAGGCAAAATGCCAAGGAGTGACAGTGTGTTTACCTAAGAGCAGCTAAAAGAGCTGTGTAGCAATCAAGGTATTGAGTGGGTTGGGCTGAAAATAGATCAGCTTGGAAAGACTTTGATCAACAATGATCAACTGGATGGCCGTGAGCAACGGTAACAACCTCTTCAGGAATATATCCCCATCCTGCCCGAGCTAATTAGGTGCAATACTTTTGTGCAGTGTGTCCGTGGTCTGCCTCTCTGACTCACTGTGCCATCGCTAACTCCAACTATGGGGACTGAATTGTCCTCTCCCATCCTTTGAGGTTTAACTTTCTAGGTCAACACAGAGGTGAAGAGACACGGGGTGAAGGATCCCCCTGTACAGACATTGAGCAAGGTGCATGCTCCTTCCCCCGGGCACTCCCGAACCTTGTCATGAAATGGGATTCATTATCACGAATGTGAACTTTTTTTCTGGGAAAACCTCTTCTGAAAAGGTGTTTGTGACCTCACTGGGACATCACGGAGTCCTTCACCTCAACCTTCCCGGCCAACTATTTTTGTTTAACCCCTTGAAGCTCTCCTCAGCTCTCACTAAGGACTCCAACCCTTTTCCAAGCTGATAAAGTTTTACCTCTTCCTTTCCCGATGAGCAGACATGCTCTGCCCTCTGCCAAGCCTAACCTACCCGTGTGATTACCAAACTATTTGCCTGCGGCTTCACATATCTCACTTTATACAATACCTCATGCCAGCTCTCCTTTCTGGGCATGTCTACATAGCTATTTTGGCCCAGGGTCTAGGTCTGGCATGTCTCTTGGCATCCTGACAGTCATGACAGTTTACAGAAGAAAGTGTTCAGGCTCTTTCGGTGGCTCCAGGAAAGCTCTCACCCTGTGATAGGAGAACAGGAGCACAGCCCAGGCTCTGGCTTTGAAGGTGTGGGTATACGACAGGTCTAGTCACAGGCCCTGGGCTCAGGTCCAGACAAAATGAACAACATCGTCATGTCTCTGTAGCGCTTTGTTTGGAAGTGTTTCCGGTCCTTAATTGCCTTATTTTGTATCAAATGACTTAGGATGGGTCATCTATGGTCAAAACTATGAGGGTTTTTTCTTCGCAGTTTTCCAGCTGCAAACATCAGGGAGAACTGGTCACCGTGTAGGGCTGGAAGAAATTTGCCCACCAGATACAGAACTGTAAAACCAAGGGCTCTCCCCAGGCTGCCAACAGCGGAGCTCGTTACAGACTTGGATACCCACTGTTATCGTGACAACCACGGTTACATCAGGACTTGGCATTTCCAGGGCTGCCAGACCCCTAGTTCTGTACATCTTCAGTGGGAAGAAATATAAGCACCATCTAAGGATTGTTTAAACAAGGTCCTGCAGCCCCCAACTGGCTGCAGAGCACGCCGGGTCCATTGCTGTTCTGGATGATACCACTTGCACCCGTCCTCCAGCCCCGCTGATGCTTAAGGCTTTATCAGACTCCAAAGGAAGTGGCTTGAATGTGGTCCAAGCCATTACTTGAGGTTTTCCAGCCTCCTATGTCACATCTGGCACCACCAAGCTGAAGGTGTCAGGACTGCTGGATCCAGGTCTCCTCTTCTATGTCATACATCCCAGGTCCTCTGATGGCTGGGGTAGTATTTTAGCACTATATAGGAGGCTTAGAAAGCAAATTACTATTTGAATACAATGATACTGGCTATGCAATTCTCCTTACAGATCTTGAAAATTGCCCTGGTATCCACATCAGTCCTTTCCTACATCAACTAACAGCACAACCCTCATTGATTCCCGTAGGCACTGCTGCGTGCCTACTGCTCTGAAAAAACTTAGGGAGAAAAAACCCCAATCACCGTCACTTTTGGGTTTCAAAAGAGGAAATCAGAGTGAAAAATTAAAAATGATAGGCCTTTGCAGTGCCACTATTTTCATTGTGGGCTCAAGATGGTTTCCCGCTCTCTAGTAAAGCTGAACACATTTCCCAACACACAGGTGGTACGAGGGCCAGCAGCTTGCCAGCTGGCTTCACCTAATCAAAGAAACCTGCAGATGGCAGGGAGTCCATGACATCTCCTGCGCGAGCCCAGAGGGGCCAGGTCCTCAGCCTTGGGAAGCAGCGGGCTGCAGTTTCATGGAAAACAAGAGAGCAATGAAATATGTGACCTTCCAGCGTCAATCTGAAGGTCCTTCCTGCCTGATGGAGGGAGGCAGTAAAGGGACTTTTCTGTCCAGTAGCAACTGTAGACAGGGCTGTGTTTTGTCTCTTGCACCCTTGAAGTGAATGTGAAAAGAAACGCCAAGCTTGGTATGGAGACCAAGCATAGGCTTTTAGCTTATGCTTGAATAATTTGGGGGTTGACTTTTAGGATGCTCCTTATACCGCTGGGTCACAGCCCAGGCATTGGGGTTTGAGAATTACTGGTTTAGGGGAGATGATTTCAGAACCTGAGGCAGAGGGTTAGGAGGCACAGCGTTACTGCTGCATGAATTGGTTAGTTACCGTGAATCAGCTCATACTCTTCAATTTGTTAAATCAGGTAATCTGACCTTAAATCTAAGCTCATAGATGCAACCACAGAAAGAGTACTTCCAGGAATAGGCTATTTATCTTGTAGCTTTCCATGGAAATACAGCAAGATAATAATCCTGGGATGTGCTTTATTTCTCTCTGGTTGCTGTGCTTTTGGGTGCCTAAAAGAAGGCTTTTGCTTTGCTGCTTCTTTTTTTTTTTTTTTTTTTTAATTCTAACATTGGTATTCCCCTACTTGCTGACTCCAAGACTTTCAGCTTTAAAATGGAGAAAACTAATGCAACTGGAAATATATTAGTGCTGTCTCAGTGGTAAAGGTACCTGCCAACATCCCAGCCCTGGTCTGTTCATAGCACCCAAATTTTAGCTTCTGTCTCTGCAGATGGACTGCTGGGACTGACTCTTCATCACTATGGGCAAAAGTACTGTATACAGGACATTGTCTACAAAAAATAGATAGTGCTGCAGTATAGCTGATGGGTTGTAGAGGTGCTTTATTTCAGCATGTGATGGGGACGCTGAAGCAGTCCATCGCCAGGGGATCAGGGGCTTGATTCTGCTCACATTTAAGATCCCCAAAGACACACACTGTCTGTTATCCCTATCGGTGTCATGCCACTGAAAATCCCAGGTGCCCAATAATCCCTGTATAAGCAAGCACAGACATCAGCCCACCAGCCAGCTCCTTACTTGTTTGCATTCAATATGCATTTAGAAGCAGGCAAAAAATAAAATACCGTGACTGGATAACACTTTCTTGAAGACCACTTGTATGTCGTATCACCTCAGCCTGACGCCACATTCAAATCTTGCCTGCAAAACTGGGAAAATTACTTGCAGGGCTACCAAAGCTCAAACAATAGCTCCAGTTGAGGGCCCTCTACTCCTTGGGTTTCCCAGGCCGGGCTTATTTAGTTAACATAGGGATCATGCTATTTTTTCAGGAAAGAGTTTGAGAAAGAAAAAGTGGTGGACACTAAAATCAGTTTTGTGCACTGCCGCTAGGACCCAGGCAGGATGGGGGCATGGGACCTTTAAAGGCCATCTAGTCCACCCCCCCTGAAATGAGCAGAGACATCTCCAACTAGATCAGGTTGCTCAAAGCCCCGTCCAACCTCACCTTGAATGTTTCCAGGGATGGGGCATCTACCACCTCTCTGGGCAAGTCGGGCTGGTGTTTCACCACCCTGATTGTAAAATATTTCTTCCTTATATCAAGTCTAAATCTTCCCTCTTTTAGTTTAAAGCCATTACCCCTTGTCCTATGGCAACAGGCCCTGCTAAAAGGTCTGTCCCCATCTTTCTTATCACCTTTAAGTACTGAAAGGCCACAATAAGGTCTCCCCAGAGCCTTCTCTTTTCCAGGCTGAATAACCCCAACTTTCTCAGCCTGTCCTCATAGGAGAGGTGCTCCACCCCTCTGATCATTTTTGTGGCCTTCCTCTGGACCTGCTGCAACAGGTCCACATCTTTCCTGAAGTCTTACATACAGGGAAGACCAGATCACTTATAGGATCACTCACTCCTCTAAACACCAGTCACATGGCTTCCCAAGGAGCAAGGGGATCCGTTACCTACGCCAGTGTCTCCACTCACTGTATCGTCTCAGGCTCGTTTCACCAGGGGATAAGACCTGGAGAAAAGCACCTCCAGTTTAACCATGTCCTCACCTGCATCCTTGTACTGCACGGATAAGATAACTGAGACATTAGCAGCCACTGGCAGTGATTCGAAGTCTAGTGACTTCAAATGTTGGAAAACGCATGTGTGCACATGTGTAGGTGTCGGTGGGTGCACGAGCTGTTTCACAACCAAACCCTGTCCCCAGCACATCAGGCTTCAAGTTGTGCATTTTGTTTTTGCATAGAGCAGCTTGTCCATCCAGGCAAGAGCACGGCTGGATGCCAAGCCAGGCTGCAGGTACCGAGGGGACGGGAAGGAGCAGCCACGGGCAAGCAGCAAGCTTTCAACCCACACCATCTGCTGCTGTTGGATTAATTTCTAACCCGTGCTCTCAGCTGGCCAAGGGGAACTTGTTAGGCTGAATTTATTTCTCTTGCTTGAGGGTACAGCCTGGCACGTTAAAATAAACCAGCACTTACTTTGGGTCAACTTTAAAAGCTGAGCTGTAGATTAGAGATAGAGAAGAAATCATAGAAGGAGCTGTATGTGATCACCAGTGTCAGGAGAAGACAACCCTATGCCACTGACAGCTTGAGCACAGCCAGGGCACCTCCCTGAGAAAAAGGATGGCGAGCCCCAAGGCGAAGGGGTGGCTGAAAAGAGGCTCAGACCCATGAGCAAAGGCACTCTCCTCCTGCTCCGGGATCAAACGTTGCGTGCTCTGAAGAAGCAAATTTGAACCATTGTTTCTCTTGTTACCATTGTTTCTTGTTACCATTGTTTTTCTTGTTCTCTCGCAAACCATCCTCTGCCAGAGGAGTAGCAGTCCTGAAAACTTGGAATTATTGTGGTGGAAGGAGGAGAATTATTTTATAAAAAATGTGAAATTAAAAAAAGAAATGTTTTCACTGCCAGTGAAAGGTGAGGACAGAAACAGGAGAGAAATGTCTGGAGAAAAGAAAAGCTTTCTCCTTGCTTTATGGAATGCTGGAGCAGGAGCAGAGTGATGAAAAGCACAAATAAGAAAAAGAAAGTTTGAGGAGTAGACTTGAAAGCTAATTTAGTCTTTATCCGATTCCTCTGCAAACTGGGCTGGCAGTCTCACGGGATAGTTTCAGGTAGCATCTGACCCAGTCTCCCAGCTCACGCACGTCTGGGCTTCGGGTGTGTTTGAGCTAAGCTAAACCTGCTGGTCATCTAAAATTTGCTTTTACATACACGGAGGAGAGCCGGGCTGGTTGGACCGTGTGTTACAAAGCCTCTTTCTAGGAAAGAAACTTTGCGCAACAGAAGGGAAAATAGGTCGTTGTCAAGGTTTAGGGCATTTGCAAAAGAAAGTAAACAAGTGGTGTGGCTGGGTGAGACGGGAGGTCAGCTCTGCGCCGAGCAGGATCTGTCCCCTGCTCGAGACAAGGCTGTGCTTGCAGGAGGGTTTGGCTCTTCCTGGGAGGAACGTCAGTCTTACGGCATAGGACCCGGATCGTTACCCTGCCCCGATTCTCTGCGTGATCCCTGGCAAATCATTTAATCCCAGTGCCCCATGTGGGTATAGGGAGGAATCACCGCCCCATGACACCCAAGGCTTTGGGTGCTGGGCTCTGTGGGGCACAGCTTGCACCTGGGCGTGATGCACCCAGAGCAAACGGGGCCGATGATAGCATCACTGCAGACCTGCTGTTAAGAGCAGGGGGCTAACCGGGATAAGAGGCTGGTGCCAGAGCAGTCACACTAGCCACAGCCATGGCAGACCCAGAGCACAGCGTGTCCCAGAGAGACTCAGATGCGGCAAGAAACAAAAACAAGGCAAAAAATAACAACCACCAACCGACCGCAAAAACACCGCAGGTCCTTAAAAACGCCCTCAGGCATTCGCCAAGCACAATCCCAGGGGAGCTCAGTTGCTTCCCTGGATGATACTGGACCGCAGCAAGTTACCTTCCCACTGCCCCCTTTCCCGGGGTGTGGGGCTGGGGGGGTGACTGGGGCACGCACCCACACATCGCCTCGTGCGAGAGGCAATGGACAGTCCGGTCCTCGCAGCAAGAGCCGCCCTCCCGCGGCGAGGCCGGGCTGTGCTGGAGCGGGGTTGTGGCAGCCGGGGGGCTGCGTGGGGGCTCTGGAGCACATCTGCCAGCCGCCTGGCCCCCGCCGCCAGCCCGCGAGTACATCTTGTTTGTGTTTTTCTGCGCAGCACACTCCCAGCGGGTTATGTCAGAGGTGAGGAATGCAGGGCCACCCTGTGTCATGAGATCAGACTTACATTTTTAGGCTGAACGCTTACCGTATTTGCTGGGAAGCAGCACGCAGGCGGCACGCGGGGCCCCGAAGGGGTGGGAGATACCCCTTCGCCTCCATCCCTCTTTTCCAGCCCTTGCTCCAGCGGAGCCGGGTGGAGCGGATGGGGCCCGTCTGCTGGAACAAGCTCTCCCTCTGTTCCTCGCAAGGAGCAAGAAAGGAAACACAGTGAATTAACGCGAATGAAAAGGCAGCAGTGAAAGGCAGCCGGGCGCCATGCCAAAGCGCTCGGAAAACGCTCGCAGAGAGAGGTGGTGGTGAGCTGCTCTCTGCCGCCGCTGAAGGAGTCGGCACCCTGGATTGCCCCACAGGAGAAACTCATCCAAGCACCAGTACCCACAAAATATCACCATCCCAGGGGCTGAAAGCATGAGGAGAGATGCGAGCCCATCCAGGGCCATCAGGGAGTCTGGGAAAGCTGGGCTGGGAGCCCTTGACGTGAAGGATGTGTGCAGGGTCTGACCCAAAGCCCCACACAGATCAAGGACTTTCCTCCAGTTTCGTTGCTGGGAGCCAACCCTTACTTCCAACCTTCCTAAAATTTCTCGACTGCTTTGCAGGAGTCTTTCTGCTCGAGAAAAACTGGTGCAAAATAACCCTGCTGGCATCTTGCAGGGTCTCCGTGCTGCCCGTTCCCTGGTTTCCCCACTTGAAACTCGGAGGCCCCTGTGCATCTCTTCTTCCCGCCTAGGGCAGAAAGAGGGGAGCAGCTTTGATCCCAATGCCACTGCACAGAAAACCCACCAAGGCGGGGTCAGACCCTGGTGCAAGGGCCGTCTCCCCTTTTCTGCTCTGGTGTGGGTTTTGGTTTCCCTTTTTTTTTTCTTTCTTTTTTGTTTGGTTTTTTTTTTTCCTTTTCCTGAAATAGCTGCAGTAGTAGGCATCCTGAGAGCAAAAAGCCAAAAAGCAAAAAGAAACACTTCCACAGACCATGTCCAAACTGAACGCCACTGTTTGTTGTTTTTTGGGGTTTTTTTTGTTCTGTTTTGCCTTACGGATGGTTTTGACATGGTGGTGTTTTGTTCTGTGTCAGAAGGAAAACAAACCCTGAAATACCAAATTCTTTCACACAATGGACTTTCCTTTCCCTAAACATCCCTGTGAGATGGGCCTCTTGCAGCTCTCTCCTCTTCCCAGAACAAGAGAACAAATACTAGGAAATCTGGAGAGATGAACTGCATGGAGCTGGCTGCAGCGGAGGAGTGCACACCAGCTCCACGTTACTCAACGTCTCCACTGCCAGCTGGTCCTCACCCGGAGGGGGCAGGTGAACCTCCAGCAAGTGTTGATGGTCCCTGTGCTACTGGTAGTTTTCTGCTCTGCACCTTTTTGTGTCCTTGCGAGATGAGACAGGAGACAATTTCTTATCCTGGACCCTCCATCATCTACTACCCCTGTTTGTCATGTCACCTCCATGTGGAGTTCAGTCTTCTTTGGTCACACTACCATAGCCCCAAAAGCCTCTTTGGGAAGTTCTCCCTTTTGTGGCAAATGCTGGGTTTGGGGTCCTCTCTGGGCTTGTGTTCCTATGGAGGCAGCAGAGAGTGTCCTGTGGAGATGAGAGGGGTGACCAGCAGGGATAGAAGGGACTAGCAGAGAGCAGCAGCATTAGTGGGACCTTCAGACCCAGCACCCTCCCTTGGGCAAGAGGGTAGAGGTCCCACAAAACATGAAGGTGAAGTGTTGACAGGAAGGAGCTGGTTGCTGCCTCGTTAAAATAAGGAGGGAGAGGCTATGGCATGGGATCCTTGGGAAAATGAGGCTTGTTTCATAGTTTAGGATGTTATCTTCTCTTTCTTCACAGAATTCACAGAATTGTTAGGGTTGGAAGGGACCTCTGGAGATCATCTAGTCCAACCCTCCTGCCAGAGCAGGGTCACCTACAGCACGTTACACAGGACAGCGTCCAGGCGGGTTTTGAATGTCTCTAGAGTGGGAGACTCCACCACCTCTCTGGGCAGCCTGTTCCAGTGCTCCACTACCCTCAAAGTAAAGAAGTTCCTTCTCATGTTAAGATGGAACTTCCTATGTTCAAGTTTATGCCCATTACCCCTCGTCCTATCACTGGGCGCCACTGAAAAAAGACTACTCCCATCCCCCTGGCATCCTCCCATTAAGTATTTGTATGTATTAATAAGATCCCCCCTCAATCTTCTTTTCTCTAGACTAAAGAGACCCAAGTCCCTCAGCCTTTCCTCATAAGAAAGGTGCTCCAGTCCCCTAATCATCTTTGTTGCCCTTTGCTGGACCCTCTCCAGCAGTTCCCTGTCTTTCTTGAACTGGGGAGCCCAGAACTGGACACAGTACTCCAGATGCGGTCTCACCAGGGCAGAGTAGAGGGGGAGGATGACCTCCCTCGACCTGCTGGCCACACTCTTCTTGATGCACCCCAGGATGCCATTCGCCTTCTTGGCCGCCAGGGCACATTGCTGGCTCATGGTCATCCTGTTGTCCACCAGGACTCCCAGGTCCCTCTCCACAGAGCTGCTCTCCAGGAGGTCAGCCCCCAACCTGTACTGGTGCATGGGGTTATTCCTCCCCAGGTGCAGTACCCTACACTTGTGGCCCTCCTCTGGACCTGCTCCAACAGGTCCATGTCCTTCTTATGTTGGGGACTCCAGAGCTGGACACGGTACTCCAGGTGGGGTCTCACGAGAGCTGAGTAGAGGGGCAGAATCGCTTCCTTTGACCTGCTGGCCACGCTTCCTCTGATGCAGCCAAGGATATGGTTGGCCTTCTCAGCTGCGAGCACACATTCACAGAATTCACAGAATTGTTAGGGTTGGAAGGGACCTCTGGAGATCATCTAGTCCAACCCTCCTGCCAGAGCAGGGTCACCTACAGCACGTTACACAGGACAGCGTCCAGGCGGGTTTTGAATGTCTCCAGAGTGGGAGACTCCACCACCTCTCTGGGCAGCCTGTTCCAGTGCTCCACTACCCTCAAAGTAAAGAAGTTCCTTCTCATGTTAAGATGGAACTTCCTATGTTCAAGTTTATGCCCATTACCCCTCGTCCTATCACTGGGTGCCACTGAAAAAAGACTACTCCCATCCCCCTGGCATCCTCCCATTAAGTATTTGTATGTATTAATAAGATCCCCCCTCAATCTTCTTTTCTCTAGACTAAAGAGACCCAAGTCCCTCAGCCTTTCCTCATAAGAAAGGTGCTCCAGTCCCCTAATCATCTTTGTTGCCCTTTGCTGGACCCTCTCCAGCAGTTCCCTGTCTTTCTTGAACTGGGGAGCCCAGAACTGGACACAGTACTCCAGATGCGGTCTCACCAGGGCAGAGTAGAGGGGGAGGATGACCTCCCTCGACCTGCTGGCCACACTCTTCTTGATGCACCCCAGGATGCCATTCGCCTTCTTGGCCGCCAGGGCACATTGCTGGCTCATGGTCATCCTGTTGTCCACCAGGACTCCCAGGTCCCTCTCCACAGAGCTGCTCTCCAGGAGGTCAGCCCCCAACCTGTACTGGTGCGTGGGGTTATTCCTCCCCAGGTGCAGTACCCTACACTTACCCTTGTTGAACTTCATAAGGTTTCTTTCTGCCCAACTCTCCAGCCTGGCGAGGTCACGCTGTAAGGCAGCACAGCCTTCTGGCGTGTCAGCTACTCCTCCCAGTTTTGTGTCATCAGCAAACTTGCTGATGGTACACTCTATCCCTTCATCCAGATCATTGATGAATATGTTGAACAAAACTGGGCCCAGTACTTCCCACTCTCTTTGTCTGCCTTGCCTTTCATAAAGTTGTGCTTTGATAAGATATTCTGTTTTGCCATTTGAGGTGGAGGAAGCCACAGGATGGTCTGAGATTGGGTTTCATTTTTCCTGGATTTGGAGGGGAAGGAAAAGGGGCCCTGAGGTGTTATCTAGCAACAGCCCTGGACCGTGAACCAGGGCCAGACAGAACCTGGAGAGGGGGGTTCAGGTCCACCTTAGCTGATCCAGAAGACTTCTGCACTGTAAATTATATGAAGAAAAGATCTTGGCTTTCATGAGATCTTTCAGGTGACTGGCATGGTTTGAGGAATAGAAATCATCACTAGCAATGATTATATATATTTAGGTTTGATGTAAGTTCAGTTCAACTGCAGTGAACTCATTCGCTTTTGTTACGCTCCTTCAATTTGGGGGAAATACACTGACACGGCTTAGCAACCTTTAATCATTTTGGCAGAGAACAATAATCAAGGAAGGCCAAAGTTTATATCTGTTACCCCACCCCAGATGGTTACTTGATCTCCCAAATAATAAGCTATGTGGCCTTGCCATTTGCTTCTAATCAGCACTGTTTTCCGAATTGCAATTGAGTGTCCTGAAATCACATACTCATAGAATATCTCAAGTTGGAAGGTACCCATAAGGATCGTGGAGTCCAACTCCCTGCTCCTCGCAGGACTACCATAAATGCGTATTGCTCGACTTGAACATTGGATTATTACTTGTTCTGCTGTGTGGCGTGCTATCTCAGGCAGATCCAAGAATATAAGGCCACAATATCTCCGTCTGACCCAGGCAGGCAGCCGCTGGTTTGACTCGGCGCTGCTCAGCAGTGGGATGTGCTGCCAAAGCAGATACTGTAGGTTCTTTATTTCCTAATTGTCACTTTTTCTATGACTGCTTCAAACAGAAACAAGGAGCATGGAAAGAACAGTGCTTCCCCTGTCAGGGATGGGGTGGAAAAGACAGAAAAAAAAGACTAAAGGAAGAATGTGGTGAAAGGCACCACCACATCCAGGGGCCTGACTCTGATCTCTCTTGAACCAGCACAAACAAGCAGGTTACAAAACCTAGGAGGTCCGACTCTGACGCTGGCACCAGAAGAATGAGGAAAACATATTTTAGATCAATTATGCTGTAGAATATACATGAGATTTTCAAAGCACCTAAAGCCATCATCATCAGGCAGTGCAGTAATTCGAGTTTTAGGGCCAGATCTACACACCAGGGCCACCAGAACCAGATCTTTAACCCAATATAAAGTGACTCTGTTGTATTGTTTGGAAAGATTTTCTATGGTTTGAAAGATCTGCAACCATAAGATCTCTCTGCTGCTGTGCTAACCTTCCTGCTGGGACAATGTGCAGCTAGCCCAGACTCATCGCCCCATGTTCTCCAGGTTCCCATTAGGAGCTACCTGGCTTGCACGGATTCAGCTAGCTGTCCCTCCTAGCCACCTCTCCACTGGTCACTGGTGCTGGCTAGGAACACAGGGCTGCTCCAACTCTACCCACACCCTCCAGGGTAGACCTAGAGACTTGGACAAGCGTATAGTCACAGCTGATCTGTCTGAAGGCCAAGGACACTGGACATGCTGGCACCGGTGGGGTGCCCTGTCCCCAGCAGAAAGGTCTCTTGAGCACTATGTTAGGCTAGATGTATTGCTCCAGAGTATGGCCAGGAATTCCCTGGAGCATCGCTTCATTCAGGGACATCAGGTATCCCACAGTCCCATGAGCAAGCAGATTGTCATGCCTCATGATTCATTCTTCCTGGTTCCCATGGAGCAGTGAGACAGCCAGAGAAGCCCTTGGTGGTTTTGGTTCTCCTCAGCTGTGGTTCATTCCTCCAGTCCTTCTTGCTCTTACATCCTGCAGGGCAAAACAGAAAAGATCCCAGTACAGAAGCAATGATCAATATAATGGTCCATCTTCCTTTACGCTAACCATGTGCACACTCCTTTGATGTCCTACAGCTTTTCAGAAGGAATCAGAAGATGCCTGGGAGATGCTGAAGGGTGCTAGCGTACTGTTGCTTGAGCCGCCACAGAAAGGGGTAGAGGAAGGGTTTCAGGCAGCAACAGCATCGTGATTTAATCAACTCCAGCAGGATCTTTGCCAGGCCTGTTCTGTCCAGCTTGTGTTGAACTGACTGGCAATGAGGCAAGTGAGTGGCAGCCAACTTCAAGTGACCACGACTAGCCTCATTTCAGTGCTCAGTAGCTGATTCATGTTTTGGTCTTCTGCCCCACCCAGTCTCGAGTGAGTTCAACACTTCTCCCCATGCATTGCTTTCCTGCCTTTAGGGCTCTCGCTCCTCCAGAGATCTTCCCACATTCATGGGCCAACCCTCTGCCACCAGTCATTTCGGTTCTCCTGGACTGGTCACCATGCAAGGCAGGAGCCAGCAGCTTGCTGGCTTTGATTCATCATCATCTAGGAAAAATGCTGGCTGATCCTGCCGGCTCTGCTTCCTCTTGCACCATCTGCCGTTCATGATAGCCATCCCCAGCACAAAGACTTGGTGTTTATCTCCACCACTCTGCCTCCTGGGGAAAGACCACTTCTAGGGTCACTGTGCCCATATGGCACTGCTGAAGATGGCATCTGAGAAGTGGAGCAGTGGAAAGGGTGCCGTGCCATGCCCTGGCAATGCAATGGTATCCTGTCTTGTTGCTTTTTTGGACGCTTTTGCTAAGATAGTGACTCAGAAACATCAGCCTATCCTCAAAGCAATGCCCTCCACAAACCTCTCCACCATTCAAGAGCACCCATGTGTCCTGGTGTGCCAGCAAACGTGGCGGTGCTGGCTGTGATGGCTGGTGGGATGGACAGGCTGCCAGTCACCATGAACACTGCAGCATATGCTCTGGATTTAGCAAAAAAGCCTGGTGATGGGATCAGGGGAATGGATTATATCCCATCAGCTTTGTACCACCAAGAAATGTTCAAGTTTGGTCTCAGTGACTTACCTGCCTATGGTGTGAGGTAAGAATCAAAACCTGACGGCTTCCCATGGGACTCAGACTCCTGAATGACCATTTGTGGTCCCTTTCCTTAAATAAATACAGAGCAGAGCCAAATGGGTTTTCTCTCCAACAGATGGGCTGCTGACAGGTGCTGCCGGAGGCTGAGAGATGGCAAATCAAAGAAGATGCCCTGACGTGGTCTGTCACTAGCTTGAAGAGAAAAAAGCAGGTGAGATCTGGTTTCCTTATTCTGCCAGGCTATTCAGATGCTCTAGCAGTACAATAACACAAATATTTATTATTTTTTCCCCTCTATTCTGGTGGGTCAGGAAAATATTATGTCCTTTGGGACAACAAGGATCTGCTTATGTAGCACAGGTCCCAGAAGAAGCAGGGTTGTGTCATAATGGCATTCTGTAAAATAACACCAAACAAAAGCTTTTCTTTCTCCCTAAATAAATCAGTTCTGTGTTTCCTTTGTGGTTCACTTTTAAAGGCTTGCTGAATTCAAGGAGGATGTGGTCACACTCATTGGAAACTCCAGATGCTACAATATATAAACACAGATTTGCATTAAACTCACATTTTTGATTAATTAAATCTCATGTGATTTCACTCAGTTTTTCTTGCTGGGTGATGGCAGGCTGCTGTAGTTTTCATGTCCCTTGGAGAGCATTTGCCCAATAGCTCTGATATCTCCTCCTCGATTTCTTTGACAGGATCCAATCTTTTGTTATTTACTGATGTCACTGTAGCCTAGGAGAGAAATCAACAGTCGTGAATTATGGCCTACACTGGTAGGACTTTTCACTCTGATTGTTTGATTTTAGTGTGAACAAACTCCGGATAACTAAAGATGGGTTCAAGCTACAACACTTCACTTCTGGCTTCTGAATTGCCCTAAGTGGTGAGGAGTGTCTGGGTTGAGTACTTTCACATGGGTCATTAGGAAGGTGAGATCCTTCAGCAAAGCACAGATCTGCGTGTTGGTCTGAGTTTTGAAGAATCACAGAAGCAGCCTCGTATCATAGCAATGCAGCTGTATCTCCACTCAACTTTCACCAGACATAAAAAAAAAATAATAATCAGAGTCACTAAGATGAAATGTTGTTGTGTGGCTGTTCTTCACCTTTAGGTATGGCCCCCTCTACTCTGCTCTGGTGAGACTCCATCTGTAGTACCGCCTCAAGCTCTGGACATAGGAAAGACATGGACCTGTTGGAGTGGGTCCAGAGGAGGGCCACAAAGATGATCCGAGGGCTGGAGCACCTCTCCCACGAGGACAGGCTGAGAGAGTTGGGGGTGTTCAGCCTCAAGAAGAGAAGGCTCCAGGGAGACCTTATCGAGGCCTTCCAGTACCTAAACAGGTCCTACAGGAAAGCTGGGGAAGGACATTTTACAAAGGCATGTAGTGATAGGACGAGGGGGAATGGCTTCAAACTGGAAGAGGGTAGATTTAGATTAGATATTAGGAAGAAATTTCACTCTAAGAAAAGTGGGGGAGGAAGCCAGAGTCTTCCTTTTTCCTTGAACAATAAAACTCTCTGTCTCCAAGCAAAAGCAAACTGAAGTCACTGCATTTTGAAGTCACTTTGGAAGGTGATGTACAGTGCTATCATACAACAGTGAGGGGAGGTTGTCCCCAACCACACAGCCACCCTAGGGCACGATTAGAGGAGTAACTCAGACTTTTTCATCTGATTGCTCTATTTATTATAGATAACCACCATTTAAATCATAACTCACTGCCCGCTGGAAGCCCTGCAGTGATACCATTGTCAACTGCATGCACTGGAGCCTGGGGAGGAGAAGAGGGTAGGATGTGTTTAGCTATTTGATGGGTTCTTTCTTGAGGGCTACATTCAGATTTACCCATGTGCACAAAGCACTGCAATTTGGAAAGTCTGGGCAGTCTTTGGCAAGGTCCTCTTTGCACACCCAAACTACAGCACCAGACAGTAAAGATACACGTGAATGTACTTTTGCCTTCCCTTGGAGATTATAGTATTTACTGTTGGTTAAAAATCTGAGAGAATTAGGCAAACATAAGGACGTTGGGTCTGGAGGATGCCTCAGTTTGGAGTTTGGAGATTTAGCTCATAATTTGTAACTCCTTGACGTCACATGGGCAAGTACTTGCTTTGCTGTCTGATGATTTCCCATAGTTTCCCATGGTTTCCAGCCAAGCATTTGACCCAGAGAGTCAAGCCCATTCCTACGTGACTTACAAGGTAAGATCAACAACAACCACCACCCTTGGAAACACAGCCTAACTCCGTTGCCCTGTAAAACGCCCCAATGGCACAATCAGATATGGAGCAGTATTTTTACCACCTGGGAAGAAAGAAGGCATGGACCCTCTCTGGATGAGAAAATAAACCAGTTCTTATTTCTAGCAGATGCAGCCTGAAAAGACCTGGAGCTTATCTTCAAAAGTAGGGGTTCCCTGCTGCCTTACAAGGAGCTTCTCTGCTAGATTGTGTTGGGTTTGTTTAGGGAGCAATGGGTTTGCATTGCTTCAGGAGAGTCCCTGCGAAGATCAAGACAGTGAAGGTGGGGGCTCATCCCAGCTGTTGTCAAGAAACTGATTTTTAGGTTGACAAGATGAGGGGTTTTCTTTGTGATGGGTGGGACAGAGAGGTCACCAAGAAGCTAAAAACAGAGAAGGAATACAATCAATATTTAAGAAAAAAAAAATACAGCCTCTGTCAAAGTATTTTCTCTTTATATCCTTCTATGGGGTAATGGTTATTCACCATCTGATTTGCGCTGGTGGTTGTGACTCCTCTCAGGATGTACATAGGAGGTGCTACTGTACTACATGTGATGGCCTGGACGGACAACTCAGTCCCTGGGGAAGTGTTTGGTGACTGGTGGCTTTGATGAGACCTATAGGAAACCCACTTGGATTGGAGAGAAGCACCTTGGATCCCAGCTGGTTCATGTTTTACATGTAGTCATAAAAAATGATCATTTAGCATGCAATCAGCAGATGGAGTAAGATTTTTTAAAAACAGAACCGTAATAGGTCAGTCACAGCTCTCACAGTCAGAGGGCCCCTCTGATGCATGGAGAGACTCTCCTGTCCTGCTCTGATGCCACACAGCGGATGACAGACTGGAAATCCCTGTGGTCTTGGAGTTCCCCCAGGCTCTGGACCCACGCACAGGGGTGAAGGCACTGATTGACATTCAATGGCCTGTCCCACCACAGGCTGGATGGAAAATATTGATTTCCTTTAAGAGCTCAGGAGAGGAGGCAGATTCACAGATGCAGCTGTCTCTCTGTTCACAAACAGTGAGAGTGAGGACTGCCAGGGCTCAAGCTTTCCATGCAGGCTTTGGCCCCAGTGGGCTGAGCACTGGATCCGACATCACACCATCCCTCTGGGGCTTGTCTCTTCTTGGAGGCAAAGAAAACACAAAGACAAACCCCCTCCCATGCCATGCTGAAGGCTCCAGTCATGCAGTAGGAGGACAACACTGAAATAAGTCTCCATAACATGCAAGATCTTGTTCTTCTACACCAAACTACAATGCAGACCTCTGTCTCCTATGTTGGCCACTGTGGAGCCAGCAAATATTAAATAAGGTGCTGTCTCCACCAAGCTGGGCCACATTCATCCTGGGAGCCTCAAGGTGCCACCTCTTGCTGCTGCTTCTATGAAATGCCACGTCCTCTCTAGGGGATGTTTTCAAGCCAAGGTGCCCTTTCAGACCTGAACTTCAAGGCTAGTAATAAGCCACCTGGGATCAGATGCAGAGGCAGAACAAAACATGACTAAGGACGCATGAGGTGTTCAACCCGGCGACAGCAATAATCGACTCAGATTTGTTTGGCTCATGTATATTCGGTGGTGCTGTAGGAAGTGGGACGTAAGAGCATCACCAGTGCTGCGGTAACACCATTTTCTGAGTGCTGCCTGTGGGTGCAGTTACTGACCGCTGAGGGAGGTTATTAATCTTTCCCGTGTAATTGCCTTGAGTGTCGGAGCAGTGAAGCGCTTGTTCTGCAGCCCCCTGCGCTCAAATCAGCAGTGCCCAGAGGGGAAGTCCAAAGAAACGGCTCCTCAGAGGCAACCCACACGCACCCACTTGAAGGACTGAGGCTCCTCTCCAGAGGAGTGTCACAGTCACTTTGCAATTTGGGAACCTTGAGGTTGAAAGCCCCTCCACGGCACACACCTGAAGGGGCACTTCATCTTCTCTGGCTGAAGAAATTTGTCTTAACTAAAGCGTTTCAATTAAAAGTCAAGACTGAATCACTGCAAAGTGCCGGAGACAAGAGTCATTAATACTGGAATGCAAGTTTTAAATTAGTTTTAATATGCTCTGCAAGGCATCCATAAAAGGCCCTTAATCAATATGCATTTCAATTCCCTGTATTAGGGCTTGCAGAATTTAAATTCATAGCAGTGGAAGGGTTGGGAAGCCAACCTGAATTTCTATCAGAGCTCTTGCGCATCCAAACCTGGGAGACTGCCTGGGTCCAAGCTGTCAGGTGGATGTGACCAAATGGATCAGACTTCTTTGGTGGCCTCTGACGAAATGAACTGGTGGTCCCAGTCCCTGGAGAATGGGTGATGGGGAACATCATCGACATGGGGGCAAGTTTTTGAGTCCCTATCAGTGACAGCAAGCAGGATTTTGCTTGCCCATCTCAGCCAGTATCAAATATTCACAGGCACTACTGGCAATTTAAGCATTAACTGACCTCCCCCTGGTGAGAAGAGCGGAGAGGATGAGGATGGGCTGAGCTATAGACACTAGCTCTCAGGGCTGCAGGTGCTTGTGCTTGGGGACCCCAGATCTTCATATGCAGCATTCATATGCCCTTTATCTATGGCATACACCATAGATAACTCTCTCCCTGCATAGGTACAAGGTTAGTTTTGTGGCCAATGCACGGCAAGCAAGCTGATATTCCTGCCTCCCACTGCTGCTAGCGAGAGGAGACCCATCATCTCACAGCAGGAGTGTGGAGCTTTCTCAAGGCAAGAGGGGACAAGGGACCCATGCACGAAGGCCCTTGTGGGAGTGCACGGTCTAGGTGGCTTGAAGTTAAGCATGTGCTTAAGCATTTGGCTGGATTGGGGCCAAGGGTGCAGAAAAGAAATTTCCGGCAAGGAGAAACCTCTAGGAAGAACCAAACCCTAGAGGAAGCTCAGGGTGAGGTTTGTGCTTCCTATTTCAGTCTAAAAAAAGCCTTGTCCCAGGAGGGGGTGAGTTTCAGTAACATCCAGTGTGTCTGCCCCCCACCAGACAGCCCAATTCTTTGTATCCAGAAGAGGGGTGATGAAAGTAAAGCACATGGAAGCCCCGCAATGCAGATGAACCCTCAGAGCATCCTTCCCTGTGGTCAGCATCCTGGGGCCTAGGGGCAGAGCAGCAACATGCTGCCCTGTTCACAGGAGGAGGGATACACGGAAAGGAGCAGAGATGGTTGTTGCAGCTAACTTTACACCCAGAAGTGAAAACAGAACCTGGAGGCAGATTTAGCCCATGGTTATTTGCATGGACTGTGCCATGAGTTTGGATGGGGCCAGCTATTTCTTTCCCCAGACAGCCCTTAAACACAGCTTGGGGGAAATCGGGAGATGGGGACTGTTCCCTAGAAGCAGGCTGGATGCTGGTTTGGAGGCTTAAAAAATGCAGCCCTATAGAGTAAAGCCAGGTTAAGCCATTTATGTGCCTGCCTCAGGCCCTGCTTAGTTTACTGCCAGCCTAAAAATCTCCTGGTGCTGGGAAATCGACTTGAACCTTGTATGCACATTGCCGTGGCTCAGCTTGTGTTCGGAGGGATGCATCTGTCTGATTTTGCTACCTTGACGCTTGAAATGAGCTAGGGAAAAGCAGGCAGCCTTTTGGAGAGGAAAAAAAATCCAGCAAAGAAAAACAGAAAGAAACCAAAAGCGGGGGCGGGAGGGAAGGAAAAGGGAGGATTTTGTCTCAGGGAAAGGCAGCCCGGAGGCGTCAGAGCCTCGGAGGACCGTCCTCGCCGTCTCTCCGCATTGCGAAAGACCCTTTTGCTCGGGCTCGGGTGCCCCTCGGTTTTGCAAAGCATCCCGGCACGGAAACTCTGGCCCACGCTGCACCTCCCAAAAACCCAGCGGGAATGCTGGAAAGCTGGGAGGCCCCGTGCCGGGGCCGGGAAAAGCGTCAGGGCTTGCGGGGAAAGGAGCAGGGCCGGCGAGGGGCCGCCTGCCATCTAGCGGCACC
>NW_009647697.1:108488-111662 GCF_000708025.1 Charadrius vociferus | reverse complement strand
CCGAGACGTAAGTGCAACGGAGCAGAAATGGATTTGCAAACTGACGAGCCAGGCTGAACCAAGAAGCCATGGACTCCTGCGTGTGTGTATTTCTCCCCCCCTCTGGCTCCTTTCCCCCTCCTTACGCCTCTGCAGAGGATTTCTTCCTCCTTTCCCCCCCTTAAAAGAAATCCCCCATGGCTGGAGCAGGGCTCACCCCCTCCTCTCCATCCTTTCCCTTTTCCTCCAGCCTCCCTCCTGCTTCCCATTTTGTGGCAATAAATCCCCCCCACCCTGTTGTGCTGGGGGTTCCGCTGTGCCACAGGGGTGACATGTCCCATTTTATCCCCACAGCATAGCCTCAAACCCAGGGAAGGAAATGGAGATGGTTTTCAAAGGCCACTCCAGAAAAGGATGGAGTAACGAGCTCCCTATGATCCCGTCCCACCCCACAGGCCCGCAGGGTCCTTCTGGGGGGGCTGCGGAGCAAAAGCGCAACATGGGCATCCTCAAACTATCCTCCCCCCCCCCCAAGGTGCTTATCAAATGCAAAGAGGCACAGAGCTGGGATCAGATTTAAAAGGAGGGGGAAAGCTGGGCTCTGGACACTCATGAGATGTTGACCAGTGGTGATGGTGTGCCCAGTAGCGCTGGTGGTTCACACACCCACGAGGGTGCCAAAAATGAAGCCAGCGCTTGGTCCTCCTAGCAAATCCATGTGAGGCACAGGGCTCTCTGCACCATCAGAGCAACAGAGATCCTCTGCGCTGGAGGGCGTCTGAGCAGTTTGGTAGCACCTCGGGACCCAGGGGAGATGGTCCTGAGGTGCTGGACCACAAACCCTGTCAGCAGTGGATGCATGAAGCCATTCCATGCAGCTCTGCACTGCTATAAAGCTTTATTTTTATCTCCAATATTAGCTTCTTGAAAATTGCCAGAAATACATAGCCCTTCCCACTGAAATCAGCTAGGAGTGCGGTCCAGCCAACCCTGGGTGTGACCTAGTTCTGGGGGTCCGGTTTGCTCACAGTCTCTCATTTGCAGCTACAGTTTGGTGCAAAACACTGCCTAATTTTGCTCCCTTCCTGCACAACCTAGCAGGAATCCAGCAGTGTTCCTTGGGTCCAAGGATCCTAAATCACGCTGTCAGTTTTCAGCAGTACTACTGCAAAAGGGATGGTCGGGGTTTCCTCATGCAGTCCCTACCCACCCTCCTCTAACCTTGCTCAGTCCTTGTGTCCACACTCTTTTTTGTTCTTTTTTTTTTTTCTTTTCTTTTATTGCTTCGTTCCTTTATCTAAAAACCCAACATTATTCTAGAAGTTCTAGTTGGCTGTACAGTCCAATCCTCGTGCCTCGTGCCTGGGGAATCAAATGTGTCATGAAGGATTTAGTCATAAGGCCAGATCCTATGGCTGCGTCTTGCTCCATAGGTGCTCTACACCAGATGCTTTTTAAAGTCCTTTGGGGGAAGAGCGACTGGATGGGAATGGGCAGGGAGAAGGTCTTTTTGGCTCTCTTGTTGAGGTTGTCCTGCACCAGCCAGCTATGGCACTGAAAACCAGCATGTTTCAGCTGCAAGGAGAGACGTTGCTGGGGTCAGCAGCGTGTATGAGGAAGGATTTTATCGAGGGAAAAAGGCTTGAGGCACCAGCCTGGCCCATCTCCATCCTCGGCTGCAGCTCCACAGTGCTGCCCTGGGGACCATGCCTGCTCTGCTGCAGAGAAAGGGAGGAAATCTTCTAGGAGGGTGAAAAAAAAGGCATTTTGGAGAAGTGCTGCTACCTGGTCCTCCAGGTTCAGAACAGGAGAACCAAGCTGCGCCCAGTCATTGGGGTTTCCCATTCCTCTGGATCTGACCCACGTTTCCTCTGTGGTCCCAGCTGGTTTGGCCTCTCCCGATTCTTCCACACGAGCCAGTTTCTTCTGGGGCTGATTCCACCATCTTCACATCTTAGATCACCATGACAAGCTAGAAGGGGGCTGTGGCATCCTTATGCTCTTATCTGCATAGGATTAATTAAAAAAAAATAATAATCAGGAATCGAGAAAAGCTCAGCATCAACCTTGTGCTAGAGCGGTTTCCAAGTAGGTACGCCAGTGAAATAAAAACAGCAATTTGCAGCTAAATAAAAATAACAATTAAGCATTTGAAATACAAATATACCATTCAGAACAAGCAGATAAATATTCAGATGCGTTCATTATGAGGTTGAGGCTGTCTCTCAAATGAACAGACAGGTACAAAATAGCAGCCTGAATACTCCAATTACACCAACATGGCATCAGTGCCAATGCTCCCAGCCCCAGGCGTTGGGAGGGGGCGAAGAGGAGATGGGGAGGAGGATGGTGGCAATAGGGAAAGCGTACGTGGAAAGCATTTTTTTTTTTTAATTGGTCTTAAATTTTGTTTTATGTAACCGGTGTTTGGATTGTCCTTCACGGAGGGCTTTAATTCCCAGGGTTGGGGAGTTCAGTCTGGAGAAGGGAAGGTTCTGGGGAGACCTTATTGTGGCCTTTCAGGACTGGAAGGGGGCCTACAGGAACGATGGGGACAGACCTTTTAGCAGGGGCTGTTGCGATAGGACAAGGGGTAATGGTTTTAAACTAAAAGAGGGAAGATTTAGACTAGATATAAGAAAGAAATTTTCTTCAATGAGGGTGGTGAGACATTGGCCCAGGTTGCCCAGAGAGGTGGTAGATTCCCCATCCCTGGGAACACTCAAGGTCAGGTTGGACAGGGCTCTGAGCAACCTGGACTGGTTTAAGATGTCCCTGGTCATAGCAGGGGGTTGGACGAGAGGACTTTAAAGGTCCCTTCAACCCAAACTATTCCACGATCCTCCTGTGGCACCAGTGCTCCTCTTTCCGATGTGGAGTTGTCCTTCCCCCCAGGACAGACCCACCGCACTGGTGTCTGCAGAGGAATGCAGGATTTGGCCTCCTGCCCGCTGCCCTAAACATGGCCCGAGGGCTCTGGGCCGGCGGACCGCCGCCGCGGCGGAAACACCGCGGATCAGTGAAAAGCAAAACACCACCGTGCCTAAAACCTACAAAAGCTTTTGGCGCTCAAATGCTGCAGCTGATTGAAAAAATAACACACCCTCCCCTCAGCCCCCAGGGCTCCCCTGCCCCCACTGCGGGGCCACCGGGGACAATGTGAGGTGGCCACCTCTCCCTGTGCGAGGCAGCCAA
>NW_009647697.1:3026-107094 GCF_000708025.1 Charadrius vociferus | reverse complement strand
GGAGGCGGAGGGTGGCCGCCTGCGGGGGTTTCCCGTGGGCTGCCGGTTCCCCTCCCCGCGGTCCCTGCGTGCGTTCCAGTTGCGTGGCAGAACTGGGTCTGGGTGTCAGCCCGCCTGCCTTCCCCCTCCTGGGCTTCACGGGTCTCCCGTGCCCGAGCTCGGCCTGACTTTGTCGTGCTCTGAGGGCCCCGCAGTTAGCTCTCCACCTTTTCTTTATAAAACAGCCTGTGCAGGTTTCTTCCTCCCATAGGGTCACCCGATGACTTCTCTTTAGAGCCGAGTTTGTGTTGGTTCTTGGAGGTAAAAGGTATTCTTTGGAGTTGCATATTTGCCCGATGCAGTCAGGGATGTTAATTCGTTAGCACATTTTCCATTTCATCATCCTTATTTGTCTAGATATGTCGCTGTCTCCGATTAGCTGGGGCCACATTGCATTCTCTTTACCTCTCCCTCGCAGGTGAAGCTAGTGTCTTTAGCTTCCTTCTTACCTGAGAAGGATTTGGTTGTCTTTTTATTTCCTAAGTGAATCGTGATCCCCTTGCTGTGTGTGTGTCAATGGCAGCGGAGCCTGCTCTCAGCACATGGAAATTCCCCTCCCTCCCTGCTTCAGCAGCATGACCTATGGCTGTGGGTTCCCCGCATCCTCCTTTAAGTGACTGAATCCGTAGTCTTCTGCTTAGCTGCACACATAGCTACGTGCGTGTCCTGTGTATTTGTAGATTTGTCTATGTGCTTTCCCATTAAATGACTGAATTTATGGCCCTCTAATTATACCAGCACCAGCACTTCAATGAGTTTTTATTATGAATCATTGTACAGCATAATGCCTTGGCAAGAGGGCTCCTTGTAAATAAAATTATGATCTCTAGAACTAGCCAATTTATTTTAAAATTCTATATCTTGGGTGCTGTCATTTGCCTTTAAAGTATCAATGCACCCCTTCTTGTGGCTGCCTGTGGGATTGGGACAGGAGTGTGGGGTGCCAAGAGAAGGTTTGTGGGTGAATTTGTGTAGCTGGGGCCATGGATATTGTGTTGTACAGCGGGCAGTAGTAATTCACAGAGATCTTTGCACAAGAGGAAAGGGAGGGAGTAACAAAGATTGGGGTGGTTGATACCTTATGATGCAGGGGACCCTGTCTGTCAGCTCGTGGAGAAGCGGTTTAATTAAACCTAAGGGACTCAACCTATGGAGAGGAAATTGAGCAGCGTATCTTCCTGCAGCAGTGCCTGATGCAATAAGCTGCCGTGATCCAGGGGTGGATCCCTCTGCTTTACTGGTCTATGGGACAAAGCCGCAGCAAAATTTGCCACATCGAGTGCTGCTGTGCACTCCTCCTCTGGGTTGGGCTCAAGATTGTAGCTTTAATTAGATTGAGTCCTGTCAGCAAACATAATAAATTGCTGCAGTTGTATTCTGTTTTGTTTGTGTTTTTTATTTTTCCTCCCTGTGTATGTCTTGAGCACTCTGTTACTTATAGATCAGGACAAAGAGTTGCTGTATGCTGCTTTTAGATGCTCGGCAATGAGCAGGGTGATAGCTCTGTTGAGTCAGCAATAGCTGCTTTGCTGCTGCCGTGATGTTTTTCCACTGCCGACCCCCTAGCTCAACAAAGACAATTTGGACTTACTACTTTAAAAGAAAAAAAAAAAAATCAGATCCCTCCCTCTGCCACGTTTCCCAGGAATGGCAGTTGAAGTCCTCAGCCCTAGAGTGAAACTTTCATGTTTTGGTATAACTAGTTAACAGGAAGGAAACAGTAGATTTGTTTTGTTCTTGTAGCCGATGGGGTTAGGGAGCCTGACAGGATTCTTATTTTTCTTTCTTTTCTTTGTGTGTATCTGTTTTAATGCAGTCTTTTGAGTCTTCTTCCCTTTATTAATAAAATTAGCCTTTGAAACCCTTAGTCTCTGAAGCACATTTAGCTTTTCTAATCTGATTACTGAATGGCAATCTGTGTATTCTCTTCTCTTTGGTTTCTCAGTTGCTTGTAATGTTCATGTCAGAAAAGCTCAGAATTTATGAAGAAGCTGGTATTGTGGAAATGATGTAATCTCTTTGGATTGTTTGTTTTGTGTTTTTTTTTTTCTTTTTCTTTTTATTTAATGGAGAAGTGCAAGATGCAAGAAAAGTGCTGAACTTGGAGCATCCCATTCTTAGAACATCCCACTTCAGAAGGCATTGACATCTCTGTGCTTTTTCTTCCTGGGTCAGCTCATTTGTCCTTCCCAGTAATTCGAAATAGACCTTGGTTTTGGCTGAAGAAGAGTGGGCTGAAAGTATGACTTCCAGTTAATTTATCTCAAGGAGCAAGCTGGGCATGATTGCTGAGGATCATGTTCAGAAAAGCATGCGGTTGGGTATTTAGGGGTTGAGCAGTTCCCTGGGATGAATGGGGAGGATCGTCCCTGCAGGGCAAAGAAACCTTTGTGGAACTGTAACAAGGTGATGGTGGTTTGACCTCAGTGTAAGCTCATTGCAGGGTTTTACTGCTCTTGCATATTTAGGCATTGGTTTTTTTCACTTTTTGTATTTGTTTTTTACTCCATTCTTTTCCAAAGTTACTTGACAAGTTTTAAAAACAATAACAGTTTTTACAGATGATGCAATGCCTTCTTTGCTTAGACATTAGGCTAGAAATGTCTGTCTTCCATGAGACCTTCTTCTAAAAATTTGTGTACTTACTGGACAGTTTTGAACATACACGGCAGAGGAAAAGAGGTCTAAAATGATCGTAAATTTTGAAGAAAAGGGAAGGGGTAGAAGGAAGAGAAGCCTTATTACCGTGAAAGAAAGCACAAAGCCTGTGTTAACCTTCTGAGAATCCACTTAGTGCATCCTCAAAGACAGAAAACTAGGATTTGTGGAAATCTGCTGCGAAGTGGTACATACAGGAGTATATTTGCACACTGAGATTTAATAACAGGTCTGGGATTTAACAGTATTGTGGGGGGGTTGAATTTCTCTAATGATGTCTGATTCTGCTAACTCAAATGCATACATGTTTCTCACTTCTACCAGTTGAAACAGCCTCGAGACCTGTGTGGAGAGTGGGAAGGCAGGACAAACCCCTCCTTTTGGATTGCCAGGGGAGCTGAAAGGAGAGTTCGCGTCTATGGCATTCAAAAAAAAGAATTACATCTTGTGTTTTGTCTCCTTCCTTTAGGGAGAACTGGTAAGGAAGCTGAAGGAAGAGAAAGCTTCTCAGATAGATATAGACAAAGCTGTAGCAGAGCTCAAAGCTCGGAAGAGGGTCCTAGAAGCGAAGGTGAGTCTGGAAATTAAATTTGAGTTCCACAGTTTTGTCTGAAAAACTGAAATCTCTATGTAATGCTTTTTTACAGTATTGATTTGGGCTAAAGAGTCATAGTAGGGTCGACTGTTTGAATCCCTTCTGAAATAGTTTGCAAATTTCCAAGTAGTGGCAATTTCATTCTTTATCTGTTAGGCTGGTATCTGTTAGTGTTAAATCAGAGTATGTGAACAAACAAATACGAGTTCAGGTTGTTCGTAGTCAAAGCTGAAATTCAGTGTATACATCGCTAATCTTCATTTACTGTATGTATCTTTTTTGTGCATGGTGAAAGGACGTGCTGTTCACTGTAGTGAGTTTCATCTGCAGATCCTTTGTGCAGCATTTGGATTCCCAAACTGGCATAGAATGTGTTTCTTTAGAAACCATTTCATTTGCTACAGTTTAAACAAAGTTTTTGGAGGCATTTCAAATAGCCTATGATTTTCCTCAGCCATAAAGAGAGGGATGTATTGAAATTGTGCCCCCTTTTTTAAATGCAGTAGTGCTCTGAGAAGTCTTTCTGCAAATGAAATGAAGGAACTTCGTTTGTTTTGTCTCTAGATCAATAAACAAGTAAAAATACACTTCCTTATCCTACAAGTTTCCCTCCCCTTCTCAGACTGAAACAACAAAAAGAAAATCCTGAAGCTTAAAAACAGTCAGGTGCGCATATTCACCCAGGAAACTGCAAGGTTCTTTCTAATTTGTACTTCATATAAAAATGCTTGTAGTTGTGCTTTGGTGGTACTCTTAAAAATAAATAAATAAATAAATAAATACACCACTGCTTGCAACTAACTTACTGTGAGAATGTCAGCATACCTGAATTTAAACCAGTTGACCCTGTTTGTCCTACAGAGTCATGTGAGGCAAACAGTTAACGCTCTCTGTCAGGCCTGACGTTATGGCTGCCTGTTTGCATATATTTAACCCAAGTAAAAAGATGTCATTTTTACTTAGTATTCAGGATAGAACTGTGCTTCGAAACCATTGCATGAAACCTGTATTGATAGCTAGGTCATCCTGGAGTAAACAGTTTCTAAATGTTTTCCTAATTCTGTTTCCCAGCCCTCGGAAGATTGACTTAGAGAGATGTAGCATGGCAGGTTAGGAGTCTTGGTATCCCTGTGAGCCCCACCTTTCTGTTGGAAGAGTGCCTGTAGGATGCAGTGAGTGTCGAGGCGTGCTTGCCAGTTACACAATTTGTGTGGGCTGTATCCCTCTCAGTGCAAGAATGACCTTGCAAACACAGCATCTGCCCTTGCGAGTGCAGCACTCCAATATAGCCTTTCTCTCTTGAAGGCAGCAGTGTGAATGCTCGTTAGCTTTAGCAGCTGCTGGTACAGTTTTCAAGCCCTGTGATTTCTACTTAAAGATAGCAGAGTGGCTCTGAATTTGAAGCTTTGAACAGGGCAGGGCCAGTTGAGTGTTTAAAATTCCTTGGCTTTATGTCCTCAAACCATATCTTAAGTCAGTAGATGATTCTGCTCCTATGCAGGGTCTTTCTTCCACTTGAAGGCTAACGCAAGCACTTTTCTGCCTTCTATTTATGAATATATTTATGAATATATGCTGGGTGGAAGAGACTGTTTCTTTGACTTCTGCACCAGTTCATAAACAATTCTCTTTAGACAGCAGAAGAGAATCTCTACGGAATTCTGTATCTACTCCAGTTACTCCTGTGCTGTTGGCCATTTCTCCCTGCCAGTTCAGAGTTGGGCTATGGCACTGTTGCTGTCCATCTCTGGGCAAAACCCATCCTTTCTCTTAAGAAACCCTGATCATTGTGAAATGTGATTCTGTGTTTTTAGGCAGAGTATGCCAAATGGATTCCCTTTCCACACTTTAAAAGTACTGCTCTGGTGCTTGCTCTTGTGTGTGCTCTCTGTCTGTCTTTGACTCTTTTTGTCTCTCATGCAAAGTTACTCGTGGCTTATGCTAGTTTATGGGAGCAGCGGAGGTACAGTGCTTTTAAAATTAGACCACGTTTATTTGTCTTTATAGATGCTTAAAAGAGAAAAGTTTGAAATTAGTGGTCATACAATACTTATTGTTACCAAAGGGCTGTTCAAAATGATAGTGTTAGCCACTTGGCAGGATCAGAATTAATATATTGAACTTCTTGGCTTAACTCTGCTTTAATTATCAAAACGTCTTTGTTGAAGAAAATGTTTCAAGTCTGTCGACTTCACTAATGGAGTTGGTTGCAAAAATCATAAGTTTTCAGACAAAATAGTCTGCTGTAAAACATTTTCACAGAATCTAGCCAGGGCATTTAGGTACTTTAATTAAATTTTCTGTGTGCATGGGGCCATATTTGTGAAAGTCTACATTTTGCAAATAGATATTCTTTGTATGACTAGCTATATACACACCTTTGGCAGAGCACGAGGATCGTGATGTTCATAACCTTCATGGTAAAAATTCTTTCATGTGAGGAACACTTCATTGAAAGCTTCACATACACCGAGCGTTAGATGTTTGTAGCTTGAGCTAGTCACTTTAAGCTCTTTTTACAGTTGGGAGAGGGGAGAAGGTCAGAAGAATTGCTTTAAAAATTGCCATTTCTCTCCACTGATTTTAAAGGAAGCTGAGGATAACTAGCTCAGACTGACTTGTCTGAAAGTTAGGGCAGATGAGTCTACCTTCAGTGTGTAAAATGTTGCATTCAGACAATGATGTTTGTAATTTAGTGCTTGGATCTCAGTGTGACCATTCCTCTTTGGAAAATGAGCATGTTGGCAGGATAACTTTGCTTCAAAATGGTCTTTACAGACTTTTGACTCGGTGTTGAATGGAGAGGATTTGTCCTCCTGCCAGAAACTGGAGTTATTAACTGTTTTCGGTTTGCTTGGATTACAGGAGCTGGCCTTACAGCCCAAAGATGACGTTGTGGACAGAGTTAAAATGGAAGACACCCTGAAAAGGAGGTTTTTCTATGATCAAGCCTTTTCTATTTATGGAGGTACAGATTTGAAGAAATTTACATTTTAATCCCTTGAGGCTAATGTGGCCGTTCTAGCTGTGCGAAATGCTGCACTCTTGCTATGTTGTGTTAATGCAACATAAAATATGTTTTTCTAAAGTTGGCTTTAAACTGTCCTGCTTGAGTCTGTAAGCCTTTCAAAAGTTTCCACCTTCCTAAAGTCTTTGGGTGGGGAGGTGGTTCAAAATTTGTCTTTTGCTTTCTGAATGTAAATGAGTCACTTTAGGATGCAAGTTCTGAGCATTACATTGTAGAAGATGGTTTCTTTGCAGAGGGGTGGGATATTTTGGTGTTTAAGGAGGTGATCAGCTTATTTCCTTGTAACCAGTCATCTCTGTCTGAGCTTTCCTTGTCAAGATAATGCTCAAAACTACTGCGAACTTTAGAACCTGTTACCTTAATGAACTTTGTCAATGAACTTTATTGAACAGGTGAACAAATGTGGCTGTTAAACCTCTTCGGATGGCTGATTTGAGGCAGCTTGGGGTGGGTGGGGGTAGCACAGTGCCTGTATAATTACTACTCTTTCACCTAAAATACTAAGAAAAAATACTGAGTTGTTTTATTGGATTTTTCTTTCTTTTGTTCATCTTTGTGCTTAAACTAGTGATTGGCAGATATGCTTTATTGCTGACAATAGCATATTGCTTTGGCACGTGCATTATCACTTCTCTATTCAGATAACTCCTTCAGATAGCTTGCTCCCACAAAACTCTTCACAGAATATAATCCATTTTGGAGGGAGCATGGCTTTTACAGTTGTTGGTTGCAGGTATTTATCAGTTTTAGCTTCTACCTGGTGCCCCAGTGCGCTCTGCAGCTGAACTGTATTGGTTAGTGTATAGGGCAGTGTCCATCTAGGTGCTTCATGGAGTTTACTTTCAACCTTTTTGTCATGAGTTTTTATGTAAAAAGCTCTTAACAGTGTGACACACTCTATATTGTGTTTAGCACAGAGAAGCTGATGCTTGGTGCTCAGAAGATGATCTCAGGCTTAAACCAACTGATGGAAACACTGAGAAAGGAGAACATTTCCTTCAAACAACGCAGGTTCATACAGTCTCACACCTACTGTGATTTTTACTTTTTTCTCTTTGCAGGTGTCAGTGGTCTGTATGACTTTGGACCTGTTGGGTGTGCTTTGAAGAACAACATCATCCAGGCATGGAGGCAGCACTTTATTCAGGAAGAGCAAATCCTGGAGATTGACTGTACCATGCTCACACCAGAGCCCGTTCTGAAGTAAATATGGATTTTCTTATTTTTATTTTTTTTATGCAGCATGTGATTGCTGGTCATAGTTGCTTTTTACAGTCTTCTGTAAAATTACCCACAGGGATCTTGAGACTAGGTCACCCAGTTTCATACCCCATTGCGTTACAAAATAATTAGATATCAGTGTAGAGGTCAGTGTGAGAAGCTGTTATTCCATAAATTGGGGAGAGCAGTGGGATTCATGTCTGGGAGTCTGATGTCTTAATGTCTCCTAGAAGTCCCATTAGGTAAGAAATTGCCCTTTTAATAAAAGATCAAGATCACAAGAAAAAGGATTAGGTGACTTGCCTAAATCGGGGACACCTGGGTCATGGTTTAGGACAGTAGCCAGGCTGCTTGACCATCGTTCCCTTCTCTGTGGAGGGATAGCAATAGGAATCGTGTTAATTGAGCTCTGAATGTAAATGATGCTTCTGTAGCCCTGGGGATTGAAGCTCTCTTTTTATCCACAGAGCAGGTAGAGGGATCATCTTCCAGGGTGAGAGCATAGTTCAGATTCTGGACTCTTTCGCCTCCATGTATCTCTGCTAAGACTACCCACAGGTTTGCTAAGTATGTCAGGAGCTTTTGGAATGAGAGTCTGAACTACGTTACTTAGTATGGGTCACAGCATAAGGGGCAGAAGCTTTCATGGATCACTGGTATAAAATAATCAGAATCTGTCCACCTGAACAACTGGTTACTCCTCACTTCTGCATCTGTGTCTTGCTTCGATCATGATGCAGTTCCTGAAGGTACTAAGTGTCATCTTAGTGACATGTTTTAAGATTTAGATGTATTGATACTTTCTCACAGATCAGATTTTCGGTGGGATGGTACTGCTTAATGTGGATCTATAATGTGAAGCAAGAGTGAGCCTGTGGTTTGGGTGCACAGTTTGAAGGGCTTCTCTTTGATAATGGTCTGTCTGCTGGGATCACACAATGTCCAGGGTTGTCCAGTGGCAGCTTTCATGTTCCTTTTTTGTATCATCTTTTCTAGGACTTCTGGCCATGTAGACAAATTTGCTGACTTCATGGTGAAAGATGTGAAAAATGGGGAATGTTTTCGTGCTGATCATCTCTTAAAAGGTTTGGTTTTGTTCCAAGGCTAGGTGGGCCTGGGGATTTCTTGCAGTGGCACAAACATGGGAAGAGTGTCTTCCTCAAGGAAGGCCAGTTGGTGTAGCCAGTCTTTCGTAGTTGTGTTTGTAGTTCATTAATCATACCATACCAAAGATCCTGTAGGCTCTCAGTTCCACCCAGATGTTGTGTTAGTGTCTTAAATGAGGTACAGGATCTCTAATGAAAACATAGTTGGATCCCTTTTTATAAAATCCTGTGTCATCAGGCCATAAAAGATTATTGTGTTGTCTAAGCTGAGGACTCCCTATATATCAAGGTTCCCATTCTCTGCTGTGTTCTGGTCTTAGTTTTCTTGAGTTGCAGTTGCTTTTTGTTCAGAACTGACAAATGATTTAATGATGATATTGGTCTAGTGGGAGGTGTCCCTGCCCATGGCAGGGGGTTGGAACTAGATGATCTTCAAGGTCCCTTCCAACCTAAACCATTCTATGATATAAGGGGACAGAGCATGCTTGCCCTACGCAAAGGTCAATTACGCGGCAACTGCTGACTTTCGTATACCTTAGAACTCAGCTGTCTTTTGGGAATGCTAAGTAGACTTCAGGCATTTCTTGGGTTTGCAAACTTCTCACACTTCTTTCTGGTTATTGATTAAAATTTGTTCAAAAAACAAGCAAAAAAAAACCTCACATGAAGGAATCTTAGAAATAAGAAACCTATCTGAAAAACTTTTTCATACACAGCTCCATTGTGAAAGGAAGGATTGTTCTGCTCTTTAAGTGGGTTGTGCTCTCTAGTTTTCTAGCCTTCTCCTTGGAAGTTAAGTATGTAGAACAATCTATGTTGGCATTAAAACTGTTTTTGTAATATTCAGTTGGAATTCTTGTTTTATGAAAAAAAACCCAAACCCAAAAGAAGCCCATCTAACATCTGCCCACTTTGCACACCGAACAGCATCATTAACAAGAGCATCCCTGTTTTCTGCAGCCCATCACTGGTGAACAGCCACCTGCTGTTACTGCCACTAAAAAGTCAGATTGCTTTTTTTCAAGTGAGAGTGGGAAGTCTTGGCATCACTGTCTGCCTTTGTGTCTCATGGAGGATGTTGTGCTTTAAAGTGGAATGCAGTCTAACCCTACTGTACCAAGTCAGTACGTGCCTCTGCATTTGGATAAAATTAGCTTTGCTGGCTTGGGATCAGACGATGCTTTTAATTTCCAGTCTGTATAGAAAGAAAATAAGGAGAAAGACTACAAAGCCATTGCTTGGGTTTAGAGGAATGAGTATTGGAAGATAAGGACCTGCTGTTTTCCCTGTGGCACACCAGTACAGTGAACTGGTGCAGCTCCTCAGCTGTAGATCAGCATTGCCCTGATGACATGAGTGGAATTACTCTGGTAGACACTAGCAGGACAACTGATGGACATATATTTATGCTCATGCTGGAGGATCCTCCTGATTTGTCTAGCTTTAGATTGGGGTCAGTAGTGGGGTTGCTGTATAAACTCACTACATAATTTTCTTGCTTACAGCTCACCTGCAAAAACTTATGTCTGACAAGAAGTGCACAGCAGAAAAAAAGGCAGAAATGGAAAATGTTCTAACACAGGTGGGTGCCTGCATTGGGAGGGGAATGCTTCAGGGATGTGTGTGTAATTGAAGTGCGATGCACTGATGTCACTTCTATGTCTCTAAAGATGCTCAGAAGTCTTTACCTCATAAATAATTGTAGGCTGTACATGCTCCTAAACACTGAAAACTTACCGGTTAACAAATACGGTAAACCTGCTGATTAATTGCATCACTGTTCTGCTATTTTGGGGTGTTATTGCTATTATATTAGTCTTGTGAATGTTGGATTGGTAGGGCTGAAGCTCTGTCCTTGGAGCTGGTCTGCTCTGTTCCACTTCACACCCTGGCAAAAAGCCTTTTTCTTCTGAATCCCCCCTTTTCCTTTGTAAATCCCTCGCTGCGGGATTACGATACAAAGGAGCAGAGATGGAGGAGAAGTTTTGTCAGGGTTTTTCTGAATCACCCAAGCACTGAATTGGAATATTTTTAAAGTTGTCTCGGCTTTGAAGCACTTGAGATTTGTTCCTCTGTCTCTGGCATCCTGCACAGATTTTTCCTGTGTTTACTGTGAGGATAGTTGGTGCTCCAGGCTGACATTCCTGAGCAGCTGTACAGACATTTGCCTTTATTTTTTATTTGTTTTTCTTGCTTTGTTTTTAATGTGTTTTTCTCATGACTTCTAGGATAAATGCTTCCAAAGCCATGCATAGAATGAATATTTCCTTCCAGAAAGAGTAACTTTTTTTTTCAGTGTATCGCATCACTGAGCAGCGGTCATTAGGTTTTCCACACTACAACACTGAACTTTGACCATACTTTACGGGAATCCCTCTGTGAATAAACTGTTTTTTGGCTCCTGTTTTGAGTTGTCTCTCATATAGGAAGGGTCATGACAATTAATGCTAGAAGCAGCTTATTTAATTTTAAAATTGAGTGTTAAATCATTGCTGTACTGTTCAGTATAGATCCTTTATTGTACTTAAGTCCAGAAGCTACCTTTAAATGTACATATGCAAAAGGCTAGTACATAAATGCACAAAACAATGCCAGAAATTGCAGCTTTTGTGTGGTTAGGCTGCACGTAGAACTGTGGTTCTACTACTGCTTGATTCCCATGTTCCAGAGAAAGGGGAAAGTAGGGGCCTGGAAGATTATCCCACTTGTGAAAGCGTCCAGTCATTATGCAGTTGTTTTCAGAGCAAATGGAAAATCTATCACCTAGAATCCCTGTGCTGCAGATTTGCTCTATTTAACTGCAGAACCCATCTAAAAGGGAACATCTACTGCATAGCTCAAATATTGTGTCTCATGCTGCAGAAGAAAGAGAAATGAATGCAGGCAAAGCACCACAGAAATTTTAGTTTTCTTCTCGCTGCTGTATTTCGTTTCCTTCCCAACATGCTGTTCCCCGTGTTTTAGCTGAAACTGTTCAAAAGAAGCTACTGGTGGGTGGTGATGCAGTCCCAATGACTCTTCTTTTTTACACCCACGCTTATCTAGACTTCAGACTTTCTGTGGCATGACTGAGTCGCGGACCTATATTACGAAAACAGGTTTGTAGATGTGCAGTGTATTCTTCGATCATCGGTTCAAACTTTAGCTTGACTGAAAATTTAGGTTAAAAGGGAATATTTTGGGCAGGCAATTCAGAGCTGTGGATCATGCTTAGTAAAAGATGAAGAGGACATAATTTATTCCTGTTGTCTTGTCTAGTAATTCAAATTCTCCTGTGTTTTGATATTAGTTGGACAATTATGGCCAGCAAGAACTTGCAGATCTCTTTGTGAACTACAATGTGAAATCACCTATCACTGGGAATGACCTGTCCCCTCCCGTTTCTTTCAATCTGATGTTCAAGACCTCCATCGGGCCTGGAGGAAACATGCCTGGGTAGGTACTAATCTCATTCTTCTCACACTCTCCCTTCTTCATAGATCACTTGGAATAAAAATGAAGTCTGAACAGGATTGAAATATGCAATTTCTTCTTGAGTAGCCTTCCCCTGCCTTTCAGTCCCAATCTTCTCTGGCAGATTAGCATTTCTTGTACTCTTGGTGAAAGGTAGGAGAAACAAGGAGCTGTTGCAGAATTACAAAAGTCCTTGAAGCAGCCAGACTGTGTGCATCACAGCAATGCCCTTACTGGTTGGAGTTATTTCCACAAAGCCAGTTAATGTTGCATTGCCAATTGTCAGCGGCTTCATGGCTACAGAGAACCTGCTTCAGCGTACCTGTTTCAGGATGAAGTTACGTATCAGGGTGACTCAGTGGTAGCATCATTTACTACATGTTTCTAGTTAGTACGTGAAGGCTATTGTCTTGAGTTGGGGTCTCTGACACTAAAACTGAAACCCCCGTTGAAGAGTGGAGAATATGATTTTTGCGTGTCCTCTGGGATGGCGTCAGAGATAGATGTCATATGTGTTCTCCAAAGTAGTACGTTAAATAGTCTGTGTTGGTGGTATTCTCTGTGGAAGTCTCAAATCACCGTAGGGGTTGTAGGGGTCTTACATTAAAGCCACTTCACAGTTCATGTAACAGCAGAGGTGTAGTTATGGTTTGCCTGCAAAATCCACGTTTGTAAGCAGCCTGGTACAGCTCATGTGTACATAGGAAAGGCAAGGAGAGTATGTTCCCTCTGACCTCTGTGTTGTAACTGGCCACTGTATTTCATTCAGACACCTTTTTCCATTCCATGCTTGCATCTCAAAAGCAGCCAAGACATCCAGTTTACTTTTGGGAATAACTGTGGAGTGCTGTGTTTGAGCTGTAGCTGATGTTTGTTTATTTTTTCCCCTTGGTCTATTGCTTCATTGTTTTGTGTCTGGAGTTAAAAGGCTCAAGAGAAAAAGTACCACCTTTAAGTCTTGTAGTAACTGTGTTTTTCTTTTCTCACTGCTTTCCCCACCCTTGTATCTTCTTGATTTTTTTCCTTTCCCCCATCTCCTTTCAGCTATCTGAGGCCAGAAACTGCACAGGGAATATTCCTCAACTTCAAGCGTCTTCTGGAGTTTAACCAAGGCAAACTGCCTTTTGCTGCTGCCCAGATTGGAAATTCTTTCAGAAACGAAATCTCACCCCGCTCCGGCCTTATCAGAGTGAGGTACTGCAAATTTCCTCTTTCAACAGAAGGGTGCCTGGGAGCAGGTAGCACCTCCCTTTTGTTCCAGTGTTTATACATGATTGTTTCGCATTAGTGCTTTCTTCCAGAGAACTCCTGATAATGTGCCTAGTGAGTCTCAAGGTTCATGGGCAACGACCTCATTTAATTGAGGTTTTGTCACAGAATTCTGTCTAAACCTGGCTGGTGAGAAGTAGGATCTCTGAAATAGCTATTGTGTTAGAAACACCTAGATTAAACTCAGTTTTACTAAGAAAATTCAGCTTCCATCATCATCTAAACAAATCATATTAAAAGTAGCTGTGTTCTCTACAGGACATGCAGCTTTGTTTTTTTTAACTAAGTTCATGCGATTTACTTTAAAACTGAAATCTGGAAACCAAACGTGACTGACCTTGCGGCAGCATTTCCTTGTCTCAGGAAACTTGCAGATTCTACGGTTCTGCTACGGACTACGGAGAGGAAGTTGGGAGATAACCTGACTCAGGACATGTGCTTGTGTCCCAAGATCAGTCAGGCAGGAAAGCTCAGGGTTATTGAGAATTACTTTCAAAGCTTTCTGTCTCAGGATAAAAGTGATTAAGGATAATCATTAAGGATAATATCTGTATATCAGCTGAACTATCTGAACAGAAGTCTCTTCTGTCTAATTTGGAACAAGAGCTGCCATGCACAGTCAGTGTGGTTCTCTTGTACACACAGGCAGTATGTGTTGAAGCTTGGTAATTGATTAATGTGGTGCAATAAATGTCACTGAGAGGCAGTGGCATTGTTAGCAGCGAGGGAACTCTTTGGAATTTTCTCAGTCCTCCTGTTCCCTCTTGCACATCTGGAAATGAGAACTTTTCTCATTGAAATGCATTTTCAGTTACGTATAAATTATATGCTTGTGGCACATTTATTGGAGATGGTGTTATTATGCTATCATAGTAAATTACATCCTGATGCCTGTGATTTAAAGTTAATGATTACCTAAAGCTTTTTTAACAGTTCTTGATAATAAGGTAATTCAGTGTAAAGTGTTTTCAAGCAAGAAGGCTAAGAATCAATGGATGAGTATAGATGTATTAGAGACAAGTTCTTAAAACAGAACATACACCATTGCTGAATCTAGCAGTATTTATCTTCAAGAAATTATCACCTCATCTGGCTATTTTGGGCGCTTCTAATATGAATTAAGGCAACTGAGTTGATCAGTGGATTAGTCTTCATAGACCATATAGGAAATGTATACTTCTAATAGGGGTGTGTCAGCAGTCTGGAAAAACTCCAGAGAACTTCTGGAAGTATTTCCAAAAGTGACATTCTCTGCTTTGAATCACAGTGGTGATGACCAAGGCCTGGAAATCTCTAGATAAATTTGTAGAAAGTTTTATTAGGAATTTGAAGATGAAACTAAATCCATTGTGGAGACTGGTTCATGTTCCAGTCCATACATTGTCTTGGTTCTGGGTTTGCATATGTTCTTAAACTACTGACTTGCTTGTGAGAGGCTGAAGCATAATCATTTGTTAGAGGGGCTGCGGTTAACATGTGAAATATTTAATACACCTGGTTGTTTGTGTTTCTGTTAGGGAATTCACCATGGCAGAAATTGAGCACTTTGTGGATCCCAGTGAGAAAAATCACCCCAAGTTTCAGAACGTGGCAGATCTCAACATCCTCCTGTACTCTTCCAAGGCCCAGGTCAGCGGGCAGTCCGCCCATGTAATGCGTCTGGGAGATGCTGTCCAACAGGTAATGTTGCTCTTGCAAGCACATAGAGATTCCCCCCAAAATCCCAAATAAAACCCCACCAAAATACTGTCCCCCTGAACCCAAACACCACCCCCTCAAAACTAATCCAAACCAAAACCACCTACAAAAAAGAATACACACGCCCCCACACACCCCGTTGTATTGCAGCTGTGAACTGTAGGGTACAGCTGTTGTGGGGTCCTGTCGTGCTTTATGCCAAATCAGCTACTGGGGACCCGGGGGACCCCAGATGGGACCGACAGATAAGCCCAGCTAAGAAGCGAAGTTACTGAACAAAATTGGTTCTGTTTTACCTCAAACTAGGACAGGTCTTGGTTCTGTTTTACCTCAAAACAGGACCGGTACTGAGCCATAACTGCAATTCCCACGCACTGTTGTAATACCCCTGACTGCACTGTTGGGTACAGCAGGGTATTTTCAAGTAGATGGTCTTCAGAGACAGTTAGTGATGAGTCTTAGAGTAAAAATGTATTATTTTGTTCAGATGAAGATACTGCCAGTGGTGCTAGATGAATTTGAAAAGATGTAATAGTTTCAGGGGAGACATAGTACTTTATCACAGGCAGCTGCAAGAAGTTCTGTCTGTAACATGTCAAGTTGTCTGCAGAAGTACAACAAATCATTACTTTGCTTCCTTAGGAATTAATGTCGGTGTTTCTTTTTCTTTCTACCTTTTCCTTTCCAGGGTGTGATCAATAACTCCGTTCTCGGTTACTTCATTGGCAGAATCTACCTCTTCCTTACAAAGGTCGGTGTATCCCCAGAGAAGTTGCGCTTCCGACAGCATATGGAGAATGAGATGGCTCATTATGCCTGTGACTGCTGGGATGCGGAGTCCAAAACGTCGTATGTAAGTGGCAAAGTGAAACAGCAAGAGGTGTTCCCTATCGGATCTGTTGATAGTGTGGGAAGGGGCTCTTTTCTATTTCTTGGTTTTCACAACTAAGGCCACGAGTCTGATGTTCCTGTCCAGCCCCTCATTGGTATGAACACACTTAGTGCAGTTGAAGTATTCTGAATCCAGAGCTAAGGTGACAGATCGGCTCTCTGCAGTGGGCTTGCACAAAGCTTATGAACTGTTCGCTTTTGTTTGTAGGTTCATGCTTCAGACTCCTGTGGTGGAGTCTCAAGTTGCCTGTGGACATTGTGCTGGTTGAATTTCATCTGGAATTAAAGGAAAGGTCCACGTGCTTTCCAAAGTTTCTAACCCCTGTAACAGCAGCGGGGAAGGATTTGTTTTGCTGGAGGCGTTATTCCTTAGCAGATGCCTTCTTGCTAGAATGGTTGCTCTTCTTTTTCCACTTCCAAGTTGTGAGAAAGGAGAGTTCACTCCTGCCAGTTCAGACAGCTGGTGCTGGGAGAAAAATTTCCCAAGGATTTTTTATCTTCCTGCTGAGTCACTAAAAGCTTTTCAGTTCAGGCCTTGTTGGGTGCTTTGTTTTTCTCTTATATTGTTAGCTGGGTTTTGAAAAATGTGTCATTTTTCTTTCAGGTAAACCAGCAGTGGGTAGTTAGTGGCAAGGCTCTTAGACTCATTTTAGATTCTCTTGGAGAGCTTTTGGCCACTTTCAGTCTCAGCCAAGTATGTCACTTGGAATAATAGCTTCAAAAGAAATGTATTAGAAGGCTTAGTAACTACACTGTATTGATTATGAAGTTATTCCCCTCTTTAAGGGTACAGAATCTACTTTATAGGTTGAACCTGAGTTTAAAAACCAAAGAAAGAAAAATGCTATTTCATTATTTTTTCCCTCATGTGTAATGAAGAACATGTTCTGCTGTCTCTTTAGCCTTTCCAAGGAGTATAGGGTGTGTGCAGATTCCGGAAAATATCTAGAGAACTCTATGTGGTTTAGTTTCAATAATGGATCGAGAGATTGAAGGGATTTTACTGAGGTCTGTGGAGTTAGCTTGTGACATTGCAGTGACCCTTATATGAGTAGACCCCATCTGCCTTCCTGATCAGTTTTACAGCCAAACTAGTAGCATGCTCAGCCCAAAGTTGCCCACACAGGGGATGGGTCAAGGCTTCAGATGGTTCAGTCAGCCTCATTTATGGTCAGGGACAGCATCCTACAACCTAGGGCTGAGGAGGTTGTGTGTGGTTGGTGGTTTTTGTCCATGTGGGGTTTTTTGGTTGGTTTTTTTTTTTTGGTTTGGTTTCATTTGTTGTTTTTTTTTTTTCTCTTTAGTTTCTTTTAGGGAGCTGAAACAGGCTTATCACTAGTGAAACTTCATTACAGCTAGTTAGAGCAATAGCAGCCAGTAAAATTACACCAGACTTAAGATGAGAAAAAATATTCCTGCAGCTCAGATGAGCGATTTGTCTTCATATAGAAAAGACGTGTAGAAATGATTGAAGGAATGGCTTCCTCTGAATGTAGATAGCTGACTTCTTTAAGTTCACAGCCTCTCTTCCCAGCCAGCCCAAAACAGGCTGGATGTGTGTGGGTCACACCATGTAAATAAGATTAATAAACTTTGCAAGCCTTTTCATGGATCAGGACAATGCTCACAGAGCAGTATGTCCAACAGCCTAACCCAGAGGTGAAGACAGCAATCCCAGCAGCAAGACAAAACCACCTTGTGAGCTAGACTTACACTTTGGTTTGTCACTTAACTCTGACCTAAAATGTTTATACCAATTTGCAGTACTCAGTAGTAAGAAGCTAACTGCTCTGAATAGCTTAAAATACATTCTCTGAAGTTATGACATAAACCTATATTTTGTGTTTTCTGAGAAGTAGCTGTAGTACCCTAATGGTTTAATTTGTGTAAAAATTCCCCATGATGTTCTGGAACACCATTATTTTTCAAGCACAGGGATTTCTTCTGTTCACATACCTTTCCTGACACCTTGCAATATCACCGCAAACTGAAAAACCACACAGCATCTGTCTGCCTGTATGTCTATGCTGATGTGACAGAGTGAATGGAAAGCAGCTGATGCGTCTTTTCTTATATGGGATTGTCTTTTAGAAAGTCCAGGTGGTGGTTGTATTTGCTGCAAATGCTGGAAAGCTTCATCAGTTCTGTGTTTTGAGATTCCTCCTTGCCATACATGCTGAAATGTTGAAAGAAGTGCTTCTCTTGCATATGATCTTTGTCTCACTAGCTCATAAGCCACGCTTTTGGCCATTCTGATGTGGCTGGTTGTCTGCTGTCTATTCCATGCTTTCGGAGCAGTAAAGCCCGGAACGCATGATGTTTTCCAGTGCCTATAGCCTGTGAGTGATAGGACTGTGCCTCTGGCCCCAGGCTATTGGCACAGTGCTGTGTTGTGCCAAGCCATGTAGAAAACCTGGCCCGGAACACAGGCACTGGTTAGATAACTGATCATTTCCTCTGGAAACAAATGGAATCATACAAATGAAGGAGCAACTAGTGAGTGAGTGCTGCTTATTGTAACACAGCTAATTATGTAGAAAAAACAGTCATGGGAGCAGGGAGGGCTTAAGGGCAAATAAACATATTTGATGGTTAAGTGGACAAAAAAGCAAGTTGGTGAAAGCTTCCACTTTTGTTTTTTCAGGGTTGGATTGAGATCGTTGGCTGTGCTGATCGTTCCTGCTATGACCTCTCCTGCCATGCTCGTGCCACCAAAGTTCCTCTTATAGCTGAGAAGCCTCTCAAAGAACCTATATCCTTTCAGATGGTTCCAGATTCTCTTGAAGTGAAAAGTGAAAATGTCTTGGAGAGCTGTGCAGCTCTGTTTAAACTTACATCTGTAAATTTAACGGGGAAACCTAGAGCTACAGACCAGCGTGACTGTGGGAAGTAACCTGCAAAGAATTGAGCATGTGGGTGACTTTACTCAGGTGGGCAAAGGGGATTTACTGTTGTGCTTGGTTTTTTTCTAGCTTAATGCTAGGCTCTGTTTTGACTGTGAAGCATGGTTTAAATGTGAATATGGCGTTACTATCCCAGGTCACTCCGTGTCATTCCATGGTTCTGCTGCTAGCTGTAGTTGGAAAAAGAAAAAAAAGTTGTATTCTTTCAAAATTTGTGATCTTCTGCCCTTCAGTATTTTTTTATTGTTCCTTCCCTCTCTTGGAGGGAAGTTCTTTAATCCAGTAGCAGAGGAGATTTCTTTGTGTTGGGTAGCAATTAGCTTTGACATAGCAAAAGAGCCAGACCCTGCTTTCTGTAATCTTAAACTCCTTAACTGCCTCGTACAGAACAGTCAACATTGTTCAGTTTGAGGCAAATAAGGGAGCCATTGGCAAAGCTTATAAGAAGGACGCAAAGGTGGTGATGGAATACCTTTCCATGTGTGATGAGTGTTACATCACTGAGATGGAGCAGCTGCTCAACGAGAAAGGGTGAGCTGGCTGTGTGTGCGTGGTGCCCTTCTCTGACACATCTGATGAGGGTTCCCAAAGTGCTGCTGGGTTAATTTGAGCCACCTGAAACCAGCTTCCTCGTGAGAGCAGGCTGAGTGGATCATCTGAAATGTTTAGCACTTAAATTGCAGAATATGGTGATGTGTACACACTTTGAAACTAGAAGAAAGTGAACTTTGTTCATCCAGAATCCGACATCTATTGAATAGATGAGTTGTAAGCAGTATCTCGGGTTTGAATCGATAGTGGACTGCAAATCATGACTGTGTTTAAACTTGGCATCCGGTTGTAACTGCATTCAGAGCAAAGCCTTTATAAACTTCAGCCCATTTGAACCCATTTGTCAGGTTCAAATGCAGGTGATTAGCATACACTTTTTTCTAAAACATGTTGGGTTTTGTATTAAGACGATCTGAATACTTCAGCAAGGAGGGCACCATTGCCGAGTACATGTTGACTGTGTCATTATGTTAGACCTGCCTTTCATATGACCATATGAAGCCCTCAGGTTTACAGCAGCAGTATTCTGTTAGGACGCATAATAATAAAGACATTCGCTCCTTGTAAGTGGAATACATCAATACAGCCTAAATTCTCCTTGACAAGGAGTGTGTGCGAGTTGCAAGTTAACAAGGAGCAAGAGAAAGTAGTTAGAAGATCATAATACCAAAAGCTTTAGAAATAAGCAATAAAATAACTGTGCTGTATCTTCCCCTTTGTTTGGTATCTGTGAAAATGCACGGTACCTTCTGACACAACTCAGTTTTCATGAGAAGTCCATGGACTCGACAAGATGCAGTCTGCAGCAAGTGCCTGTTTTGTGTGCCTCCCTTTTTTTTCTTCTGGTGTATATGCTTCATCCTGAGATTCTTCAATTTCCTAATTGAGTTTGCTTCAGGCTGTTAACCACAACTGAGTTCACTGTGATTATGAAGATGGTTGCTTTTAATGTAGATGTAGCAATTTTATTATTAACGTAAATTTCTTTTAATGGGTATACCACATGTTTCTTTGATCTCTGGGATTTGCCCTGGCTTCTATCGTCCCGCTCTTAAAGTCAACCAACCGATGCAATTAAGGAAACATAACTTGTTTATTTATTGCTGTAGCTTTTAAGTGACTTCTTTTTCCTTTGCAGGGAATTCACTGTTGAAACTGAAGGGAAAACTTTTAAAATAACAAAGGACATGGTTACTGTGAAGAGATTTCAGAAAACATTACATGGTAAATTTGTATCTTTGTTGTTTGATCATCAAAAATCAGAGGCAGATCAGGATACACTTTGAATTTGAACTTTATTAGTTGCATTGTCCTGTTAGTATTGTACAGTGGCACAGGAAAAATGCCAAATGTTATTTCCTTGAAATTTGACAGTTTAGAAGTGTTGGAAAGCTTTCACACAGCAGTGGGATTTCAGTGACCATTGATGCAGGCCTGTCTGCCTGCTGCTCGCCTGGTCTGTTCAGTAACCTGCTTAATAGACTTTGGGTGGCGTATTATCTTCACGCTGCTTCATCTGTATATTCGAGGATTTGTAAGGTCCCACGTGGTGCTAAGAACCAGCTGCTGTCGTGATGGAGGAGCTGGGGAAGGTGCAGCAGCTCTGGGAGCTTTCATCTTCAAGTCCATGGCAGTGCAGCAGACGGGTTGTGGCAGTCTCCTGGGCAGATGCTATGAGCAGATCTCTGTGCTCAGAGCTCCTGTTGTTGCTCCATGGCCTGGAGTCAAGTCTTCAGCATCTGCCAGCTCGCCAGGCTGCTGTGCGGACCAGACTCTTTAGGCTGACAAGTCCAGTCAGTGTCTCTGGTACTCGCTAATCATACCAGCTTTGGTCAGCGACTGCATCTCCACAGAGCTTTTGCCCTGATGTAGGGAATGGGGCTGGAAAGTAACTTTCCAAAATGCGTGGATTTAGTTCCTCAAAGCAGTCTTGCTCAAAGTGCCAGCTCTTAAGCGCCTCACCTAAGGTCATTTGGGAAGTCTTTGACAGAGCTGGAGACTGAGGTAGATTTTTCCTCAATTCATACTGTAACTAGTGGATCATCCTGCCCTAGGTTGGGAACATGATAATTGCTCATAGGAAGGAGTAGAGCAAGGTGTAGCATGTGTGGAATATATTTGTTCTTGCAGCTGCTGAGCCTTCAAGATGTCTGGGTGTCTTTCACTTGGCACGTGCTGCTGATGTGTCAGGCTTTGCTTTCCCAAAACTTCAAAGAAGGAATCGGAGTTGTAACTATTAGTGATTGTGGTATTGCTGGGGGCCAGCAAGTAGAACCCCAGTTGCTGGTTTTCCTTTAAATTTGTACGTTTGACTGTCTGCAAGCAGGAGGCAAAACTTACGGTTTCCCTCTCTCTTGTCTTGAAAACTGATTGGTCAATGCACAAATAAAACAAAACCATCCTTTTGCAAGGTAAAGTCCCATGCCAGGTTAGGTGCTTAATTGAGGCACGTAATTTAGGCACATGGAGTGGGAGGCAAATCCAGATGCAGTGCTGGAGAGCTGGATTCTACCTTTGATTTTCAAAAGCAGCTGATGCCTGTAATTCTTCTCCAGTTGCTATCTGGGCTTTTTCTAAAAAGCTGCACTGTCTGAGTGGGGCAGCTGTCCGCTGAGCTCCTTTCATACACAGAGGGGAGACGGAGGAAAAAGCCTCTTTGACAGATGTGTAGCAAGGATTGGAGAGACTGACGGGTTTATAATAACGTAGCACATCACGTCTTCTGAGAATGTGTGCAAACACCAGATGGTTGATCCTCTTTCTTTCCCACTCTCACGATACGTTGCTGGGGGAAGGAGAATAGGGAAGGGTAGCAGCATTGAAGCAGGCAGCTGAACGACTCGAGGATACAGAGGGAGTCTTTGCTGGAAATTGAGTTGGATCTGAAGCTCCGTGCTTCTCTGCTCAGACCGCTGGATGCTGAGGCTGTACGTTAAACCAAAGTGGGCCAGGGATTGAGTGTTGCCCGTCCATCATCCAGGCTGTTTAATTGTTAGCATATTCCCTGGCACAGTTTTGGTCTATGCCAAGTAGCATTCTCCCAGACAATGCCTGGACATAGTTTGTGGCTTGGTGTAGAATAGGGACTGTTCCCAATGAACAGTCTGGATGAGGCTTTGCTCTTGTGAAGTGGAAGAGGGTTTATCTGCGTGGATACAAGTTGTGCTGTGCTGTTTGCTCTCAGGGCCAGAGAAGGGCCCTGACTTGTTATTTACAACCTCAATACAGTCTGTATGTGGACTAGGTCCAAATCTCTGCTTCAGGTATTTGTATTTAGAGCAGAAATGTTTAACCTTTTATTTCCATGTGCTCAGCTACATGTAATCAGAACTTCTGAGTGGAAAGGCAGCTCTTTTTTTGTGTATAAATTCTTCTTTAATGATGATGTGGGTTCTTTTGTATTCCAGTGGAAGAAATAATCCCAAATGTAATTGAACCCTCATTTGGTATTGGGAGGATCATGTACACAGTGTTTGAACACACATTCCGCATCCGGGAAGGAGACGAACAGAGAACGGTGAGCTTTCCTGTGGCTGGGCCTCAGCTTGAAACCAGCTGCAAGCATTTGCCTTTCCCTAATATCCAGGGGAAGGACTAAAATAAGACCGCACAATACACAGTAGAGATGGGAAAACCCAGGTGGGCTGTTGAATTGCTGGTTTTGCCAGCGTACGTGTCATTTGTACATGCGCACTGAGAGCATTCTGGGGCTGTGTGTGCATGAGGCTCTCGCTGTATTACTGCCAAGGGGGCGAGAAATTCCTCCTTCTGGATTCACACTTGGCAATGTCCCATTGCTCAGAGAAAGGCATCTCTTCAGTCTTTTATTTCCTCTCTCTTTGCTGCTTTTCCTGGAATCATAGTTCTATGCAGCAAGATGGACAATCAAGTAACTGTGTCCTCAGTCCCCCATGAAATTGAGCCTTCTCTGATTCTGGGCATCCCTAAAATCTTGGCCTGAAACTTTGCTGTAGCAGGGGCCAGAGGGAAGCGTGTGTTACATACAGACCACCAGCCTGTTCCAGCCAGTGCCCAAACTGTGATGCTCTGCACTGTTGCTGGTGGCCCGTGGGAAGCTGGCTGTAAACTTGATGCTGGTTCCCATTCGTTGTTTCTGGCTGCTAGACTGTGTTTATAGAAAAGAAAAATAACAGAGCTCCTTAGTGTCTCTGGTTGCCACAGGATGTGATACAGTTATGAGTGGGGGGAAGAGGATTTGGGAGCCCAGGGTTAGGACACAGTTGACTTACAATCACAAACTGCTCATGAAGTCTAAAATACTGGACTTGTCTTCTTTGTAGTACCCATTTACTTTCTGTGTAGCCTGGGCTGCTCTGTATTGTGGTATGTCTCAATCACATTACTTCTGTACCCTTACAGGCCTTGCTGATTGCCAGGAAAGATTTTTTTTTTTCCACCCTTTTTGCACATTTTCTGAGGGTTTCTGTGGAGGGTTCCGAAAACCTTTGAGCTGCATATACTCCATGTGTGTGGAGTCTCTGTGGGATTCAAACAGGGAGTGAAATGATTGTGAGAACTCCTCCCTTTAGACTGCGCATAAGACTAAATCTCGGAAAGACCCCTCTACCCTTCATTTTTTTGTAATTCAAATGAGGTTCACTTCCTTCAGGGAGGGCTCTGGTAGACCTCTTCTGGTGGGAGGTAAGGTTTAGCTGTCAGGAGGGAGGGGGGAGTGCAGGGCAGCTGGAGAAAATCAGTCTTGCTTCAGCCCTGTGAGGTCTTGCTGCTGGAACCCTGAGTGCTAATGGCTTACAGAAAGGCAACTACTCCCCTGGAACAGTCACCCTGCTTCCAACCTCAGTCAGAGTTTGTTCTCACCTCCCAAGAATCTGGCCTAACCATTAAACTTGTCTTTATTTGTGCTTTTTCTTTTTTTCCTTAGTTCTTCAGCTTCCCGGCTGTTGTAGCACCGTTCAAGTGCTCCGTTCTTCCTCTAAGCCAGAATCAGGAATTCATGCCTTTTGTCAAGGAATTATGTAAGTGTACTAAGCACTGCGGGGATGTGCACTGGGAAGAGGGGTTTCTTCCTCGGTGCTATAGGGAGAAAATGGCATTGGGATCACGTGACGCTTACGTGCACAGGCAGAGCCCTTGAACTAAAACAGCTAAGTTGGGTGGCATCAGTCAGCTTTGGGTATCTATCAAACCCTTCAGTCTAGCCTCGAAAAACCCAGCTCCCTGCCCTTCCCTGTGTCAGTTTGCAATGTAAAAGATGTTTCTTTTTTTCCCTACTTCTTGGGAGAAGCTGTCGGAAGCAATGTTTCATTTACTATTTTTTTGAATTAAGTTCTTTTCTTGGCTCTTGTTGGCCAGTTAATCTACTGAATCAGGCCCAGAGCTGCTGACCCTCCAAGCATTCTGTCAAAATACCCACTGGTACCATCTAAAAGTGAGTACTTAAAGGATAAGAACATAGGCTACGTGTCAGACAGTGTCGTCTGCTCTTGGAAGCAGTAGTGCTTTGGACCTTGCCTCCCTGTGCTGGACATGCCCCTACACATGTGTAAGGCTGGCGTGTTTTTGAGTTAAAGCAGAGTTCTGGGACTGTAATGACAGGTTGAAGATGTTGGTGACTTTGCTCTTCGGGTGAGAGTCAAGTGATGGAATGTGGAGAGCTGTGAGCATAGCGGTGTACCTGAGCGGCAGGTTTGAGCTTGTAGTCTTGGCAGGGACTGGAACCTTGGATCTTCTGTCAAAATAAAAATGAGGGTCTGTGATGCTGCTTGAAAACAGGATGCATGGTCCCTCACTTCAGGTGGTGCCATGAGGATGCGGGAGGCCACTGCTAGGATTGTGTTGCCTGCTGAGTATGCAATGAGTCCTGGTGATCCCCCCTTCTCTGCTTCTTGCAGCTGAAGCACTCACCAGGAACGGCATCTCTCACAAGGTGGATGATTCCTCTGGATCCATTGGCCGGCGTTATGCCAGGACTGATGAGGTTGGCGTGGCTTTCGGGATCACGATCGACTTTGACACCGTTAACCGGACGCCTCACACGGCCACCCTGAGAGACCGCGACTCGATGCGCCAGATCCGAGCCGAGGTAAAGGGCAGGCACATGGGTTTGGCTGCTGACAGAGCCGAGTCTGTTTCTTATGGGCTGGGGGAGCACATCAGCTGCTGTTTCTGATCCAGCAATGACTGTGGTCTATGCGAGAGCTGCCTCCAGCTCTCGTAGGCAATTTAGGTATTCTGAGAAATCCCCAGGGAAGAGATACTGGTCAAACAGAAGATGCCGTCCTCGCTGCTCAAGTGAGGAGAGGCTTTTGTTTTTCAGGGATGCAGAGGTGCTGATCTTACTTGAAAGCCATGCCTTGTGCTGATTGCACTGCTCTTTAGAGTGCCTCTTTCCCAGTGAAGGCTGCTGAGTAAATATATTTGCTGGGTTGTGTCTGGCTTTCAAAGGGAGGACTCCTCTGAATCCACAGGCACCAAAAGGCAGAAGATCTTTGCCTTCCACAGGCTGGCTGGCAAAGTACAGCACAGGCACAACTCCTCAGAGCTTGCTTCTTGCCAGTGTTGCCTGTGCAGCACTGGAGAAGCTGGTGAACCATTGCCCAAAAGCCACACCTGCACGCTCTGCTAGTACGGCCATAATACAGAGACTGGAATAGCAAACTTCCCTGTGGGGATCTTATTGCCTGCGAGCAATAAGAAAAAAAACCTTCTCAGAGCTGTGGCTCGGCACCTCTGTCATGCCCTTTCCTCCCTGGCCCCCACCAGGAACACATCTTGGCTCCTGTAGGAGGAGGCATTAGGGTTGATCTTCGAGGCTGAGTTGTTCTAGCTCCACTCCATACAAAAGCACCTGTACTGCCTGGGGCTACGGAGCTGGCTGTGGGTTTGGTTCCACGTAACAGGCAGTGCCAGCTCCGCAGGGCACCCATCTGTCCTTCTGTCACCTGGATGACCTCTCACTGCTGAGCAGCAGAGACGAGGCTTTGTTTTCCTTCTATTTCTGCAAATTTTCTAGTTTCTCTAGCTGATCCTTCGCACCATGACAATGTGCCATGAGGAGCAAAGAAAAGGCAACCGGCACCTTCTTTTGTGCTGGTCTTACAGTTAATAGGGCCTGGCTAAATCCTGGCTTAGAGCATCTTTTGGAAGCATGTATTGTTTTCTTTCCCTTCCAAAACTGCAGTGTAATACTTCCAGGGATGAACCTTGCTGTGGTCCACCACAGTGAGAGTTGCATTTCCCTCATGGGTCACCCTGAATAACTGAGCAGTCTTTCCTGAATTGACCCAGGCTGTGATTTAAGATGTCCTCCTAGTTAATGTTTTTTCTCTTCAAAAATGACCTTGCAGGAGGGTACCTTGCCTCTGTTCTGTTGCTGATGTAAAAATTACCCATCTTCCCCAAATATCCAATAGAGCAACTTGATTCTGATGGTTTTGTGTTTCATATGTCTTTGTGACTTTGCCTGCAGATCTCTGAACTCCCTGCTGTCATTCGTGACCTGGCGAACGGTTATCTAACTTGGGCTGACGTTGAGGCAAAGTATCCACAATTTGAGGGACAAGAGACTGGCAAAAAGGACACAATAGAGGAATAAAGAAAAGGACCTGAAGTAAAATCCCATCAAATGTCCACTTTTTACTGTTCATGTTAATATGAAATAAACTTACCATGTATTATTCAAAGCTGCATTGTTTGTGCACACAGGGACTATTTGTTTTTTTTTTTTTCTTTCCTCAATTGCTGCCCGAATTTAACTTTAAAAACTGAAATAACTGCAATCCAAGTTAAAGGTGTTATGAATAAAAACGCCATTCTATATGCTTGCTTCTTTGTGTTCATGCAGCCTTGTACTTTCTTCAGAAATGGCTTTTTTGTTGTCTTTTTTTCCCTCCTGCTTATGGCTGTGGGAGTTAGAGGTTTATTACATGAAGGCGCAGGGATCATACATCCTTTCATCTGGACTCGCATCACCTCGGACTCTCATGCAAGACAGTCCTAGCTGCTTGGCCTCCTGTTTATGAAGGGGTGGTCAAGATGTCGGTCCTCTCACCATTGCACAGTGCTTCAAGCAGGTACCTTAAGAGATGCTTTAGCACTTTCTTTTGGCTGCAGGTGTTTAATACCTGTTTCTGCAGAACCAGGAGCGTTTGCATGCATGAGAACAGAGAGGGGGTGGAAAATCCTGTTCCAGTTCTTGCTCTTGCTTGGCATGGTTGGTTTGCTTGGCGGAGGGAGTGAGTGGCTAGGAGTGTGGAGAGTAGGAGCGCTGGCAGGGTCGCTCTTCCATTAAACATCTTCTGGCAGCAAGGACTGAAACCAGAGGCTGCCCTAAGCAGGTGGGAAAAGAGCCAGGGACCCTTTGACTTCCCTGGGCACTGGAGAAATTCAATCCCATGTGGTGTCAGAGTGCCTTGCTGCAGCCGGAGGTGGGAATGGCACCTTGGTGCCAGGTGGCACCCCCCCTCACCTGGACCAGTTAGGAGAGGCCTCATACCTACTTGTGTTTCAGGCTGTCATTCCACTGAGAAGAGGGATGGTCTTGTCTCCTTCCATGTCAGTTCTAAGCCTGCTCAGATGTTGTCCAGCCCTTGAAGAGTTCTCTGGTACTGCCATCATAGGGATTTCTATCCCTGGGCTAGAAACCTAAAGGGAAGCATTGTCCTCCGAGGTTTGACTTGGGTTTAAAACACTCATTTAAGGATAGGTTAGAAAACATGAACTCCAGCACTGTGCTGGATGTGGCTGACTGGAGATCTGCAACGGAGATCTGATGTCCTGGGCTGGCAGAGGTGGCTCTGTGCAGCTTTGAGGAGCCCTGGCAGCAGGACCTCTCCCTGCCCTGTCCCTGTGGCTGGCTCCCAGGAGTGACTCCTAGAGGGCTCGGTGTCTTTTTCTGCCACTGCCGCATGGCTGCAGGGGACACCGAGCTGGGAATTGTTTCACTGGCTGAGTCTTTTGCATGTTTGCAAGAGCTCTCCTTAAAACACGACTACAGATGATGCTGCAGAGTGAAATCAAATGATGACCCAAGAGCTTTAGCCCAAATAATAACTGATAGTAAACTCCTCTGAATCATGGAGCCTTAGATATGAAATAAACTGAGTGTTCATGAGAGGTGCTGATCTGATGCCCTTAAAAAAAAAATCCTAAAAATTCCTGGTGGGAAGAAGCAAAGTTGGTGTTTCCATGGGAAGATGCTGAGTGGTGCAGCTGGAGGTTGTGATTTACCTGCCTGCCCTTACCAGCCTGTCCCCGCTAGCTAGATTTGGGGACTGACCCCAGCCTTTTTTCAGCCCTGGTGTAAATAAGGCATCTGCCAGTGCTGGCTCTGCGAGCTGCAGGTGCACAAACCTCGTTGAGGAAGCTTTGGCTGTGTCAGAGCCTTGTGTAAGCAGGTCTGATGCTCAGCAAGGAAAGGCGTTTAAAAAAGGAATGCAGAAGAGGACACTTGAAAACACTGATTGATTCTTGTGACTGGAAGCTGCTTTCTCTGCGCTAGCGGCTGATACCTTCTCCAGATTGGCAGGCAAACGGTAATTAGTGAAGGTTTGTGAGTATTTTCCTTTAGTTCTAGCTCAGCTTCCGCAGAAGCAGATGGATGGGGGGCATTGGCGAGGGAGGCGCAGGCGCTGGGGATTTCACCATGCCCGTAAATCACTGTGCTGCTGATTTTGTTTTGCTTTTCTGGGCTTGGTTGCATGAATTCATCCTGGTGGTGACAGCAGGCGTGCAGTCACCGCTTTCAATCGTCCTTCTCCTCCTTCCCTCCCCAAACTGCATCCTGGAGTTAACCTGGCAGTCTTATGGGTTGGAAAGGGGCTAATGGAAAGAGGTGCCTGACCCGGAGCAGGACAAATGCACCGGGGTGTTTCTTCGACCTGGGGCTGCTCCAGGAACCTGCAATGTGTAAGCTGTGAAGGTGTGCACCTGTGGATCCCTGCTAGGAGGCTTTCTGAGCCTCAGTTTCCCCTGTGCTATGGTGAGAGAGGGTCATCATCTATGGTAAATGCTCCAAGATGCCCAGAGCTAGGGTAATAAATGAAGCCTGGTTACTAATTTGAGTGAAACAAGGTCTAGACAAGCCAGGGTGCAAACCCCGCCAGTAGCCACGGGAGTGGCAAAGTGATCAGTGCTTTGGGATGTACTCGTTTCGGAGAGTTTGAGCGGAGCCCTGAGATGACTCAAGTTTTGGGCTGCATTGAGGGACCTGCCTGTCTCCAAGAAGGTGTCAGAGCCCGTCACTCCCAGCTGCTCCTGCTGCCCGTTGTTGCCTTTTGAGCAGCAGCTGGAATGTCAGGTCAACTCCTCTTCATCCATCTCTGTCCATACCTTAAGAAGGTAATTAAACACCCCCATGCGGCCAGCACACCCAGCAGGGCTATATCCTTAATGTAAGGACAGATTCACAGCCACGAGTGCAAAGCCATCACCAGGGAACTGATCAGACAGCAAATTGTGTCTCGACTTCACCTCTTGGCCTTCAAAGGGGTGCGCTAGCCCAGAATACAGGTAAGCCTCACATGTGGTTTGCGGTTAAAAACCTTCTTATTTAAGATACATCCAAGCCCTGGAACCAGCTGCACTGTGTTAACTTCATTCAAGCGGAGACCTGACCAGCGCTGGCCACAAGTGAGGTGCTCCTGCCGTTACAGGGGGCGAGGGAGGAGGCCAGATTTGGAGGAGGTGGAATCTGGAGCCTGGCCAGATGTATGCTGACGGAGCAGCATCACAGAATCACAGAATTTTCAGAGTTGGAAGGGACCTCTAGAGATCATCTAGTCCAACTCCCCTGCTAAAGCAGGACTGCCCAGAGCACATTACTCAGGACTGCATCCAGGCGGGTTTTGAAAATCTCCAGAGAAGGGGACTCCACCACCTCCCTGGGCAGCCTGTGCCAGTGCTCTGTCACCTGAACTGTAAAGAAGTTCTTCCGTGTGTTGGAACGGAACTTCCTATGTTCCAACTTGCACCCATTGCCCCTCGTCCTGTCACTGGGAACCACCGAGAAGAGTGTGGCTCCATCCTCCTTCAACCCACCCTTTAGATATTTGTAAGTAGTAATAAGGTCTCCCCTCAGCCTTCTCTTCTCCAGGCTAAAGAGTCCCAGCTCTCTCAGACTTTCCTCATAAGGGAGATGCTCCAGTCCCTCAATCATCGTGGTTGCCCTCATTGTGGTTGCTCAATCATCGTGGCGTCCGTGGGCAGCTGAGCTGCTCAACCCCTTCTTAGCTCACAGCCCCTGTCACCATGAGATGTAGCCAGCTGAACATGCGTGTGTTCATGACTAATAGTGAGGTGGGGGTCGGTCTCTTCTCCCCAGTAACAGACAATAGGACAAGAGGAAATGGCTTCAAGTTGCTCTAGGGGAGATTTAGGATGGATATTAGGAAAAATTTCTTCACCAAAAGGGCTATCAAGCATTGGAACAGGCTGCCCAGGGAGGTGGTGGGGTCGGCATCCCTGGAATCCCTGGAGGTATTTAAAAGACGGGTAGACGTGGTGCTGAGGGACATGGTTTAGTGGTGGTGTTGGCAGTGTTAGGTTGATGGTTGGGCTCGATGGTCTTAAAGGTCCCTTCCAACCTAGACGATTCTATGATTCTAATATGCGCACAGTTTGCAAAAAGGTGCTTGTTCACCTGTGTTTCAAGCAAACAAATAAAACATCTGGGACACATCTGAGGACATAATTACAAATTTCAGGGCAGTCCTCACCCGGCCAGTACAGACTTTACCTGCTGCTCCAGCAATGCAAAGCAGCAATTTGCCAGGCTTTCCCGCTGGCTGCGCCCATTCCTGGTGCTGGGACCTGCCAGTGGGTACCGAATAACCGGGTGCTGTGACTTTGACCGACACTCGGTCACGCATCGATCTTCAAACTCCTTCGAAGGAAACGGGAAAAAAAAAAAAAAAAAGAGCTGAGAAGAGATTGTCTGATATCACTCTGCTTAAATTCGCCCCCTGCCCTGGGAGGGCTCTGCCCTGTTAGTGCCGAGGAGCTGACGGGAGCGGAGCAGGGTGCACCCTTCAGCGAGCGGCACCCGCTTCCCAGAAGAGGGTGCTGTCAGGCAGAAAATAGCGAGCACCAGGAAGGTATTCCGACACTGAAACCCTGTATTTTATTTTTAACTCTTTGGGGGGTTTCAGTTGTGCTCCAGCACTGCGGTGCTGTAATGCTCTTGGTTAATTTAATATCTGAAAATGCTGTTGTGGCCCAACAAGTGAGATGACAATCCTAAGAAAGTCTTGGAAATGTAATTGGTAGTAGTGCATCTTCAAGGGACGGCACAGCCAGAGTGTAAGAGTGAAGTTTGGATCCCCCCTGCCACCAGCTTGTGGAGTTGGGGGGATCCATCTAATTAAACGCAATTATTTACAGGGTGGGTGGTTGCAGCCGCTGAGGCCACCTCAGTGATCAGCAGTCTCTGGGGCAAGATTTACCTCGGTCTGAAGTGGACATTGCAAACAGGGGTCCCGAAACCGCTGGTTTTGCTCCGCTGATGGAGGGGGACGCCAGGGAAGGGAGCACAGCTGACGCTTGAAGGCAGCGGCGTGCACCTTGCCCAGCCTGTGCGTGACAAAAGTCCCTGTGATGGTTAAAAAAAAAAAAAAGCTGAAGGTGACCGGCTTGTCCTAACAAAGACGGCTCCAACAGATGTACTTTGGAAATTCAGCTTAAACCTTTTTGATTCCTATCTTCGCTGTGACCCGCAGTTCACCTTCTGCACCGGGTAGGCAGAGTTAAGTATTTATTAGCGGGGGCTGCTGAGCCTCAATCTAACGCCGCTGCCGCTCTGCCGCGCTCATTTCCATGTTCCTATCCGAGCTGATCATGTAATGCTCCGCTTTCTGCTGTAATCTGCAGCTGTCTCCCCCGTGAGGGGACGGGAGAACATCGCTCATTCATTTCATAAAGCTGTGAAAAATGGAAAGCGCTGGCAAAGTCCTTTCTAAGTAAAGTCTCAGCTTGCATCGCCACGGCTCTCGCTCTGGGTTTAGGCAGTATTTATGGTCATACCCACATTTAGGAAGAGTGTGAAGAAGGGCAGCAGAAAAGAAAGGTTTGTTTTCTCTTCTAGATTAATAAAATCAGCAGGTGACAGCTTCAAAATCGGTACTCGGAGGAGATATCACTGTGTATTTGTGTGGTTCCTCCACTCATTCCTTTCCACCTTCTGGTGACTGCTGTCCGGTCCGTGAAGATTTGGAGGTATGGGAAGAACCGGAGTCCTAATTGGTTGTTTTCCTGGTGGTCAGCACACAAATCAACCCACACAAGCTAAATCTGTCTATGCCACCCTTTAACTGATAGAGTGCTAAGAGCGGCGTTTAAGCCAATTGCTCTGTAATCCGGTTAAACGGGCGCTGCTTCAGCCCAGGCCCCATGTCTGCGTTTATAAATTGATGAGAAATGCGGCTGCTTTGCAGCAAGAAAAGCGAGAAACCCTCAGCATCTATTCCCCAAAACCTAAAGCAAAGAAAACTTGTCAGGGACTTCCATTTTTGATTTTCAATTCAGGAGGAGTTCTTCAAGGGCTTCATGTCAGTGAAAAGGGTATTTATATGAGACGTGTTGTTACAGCAACTGAACAGGAGCCCAAGAATACAGGTAAATAATTTACCTCCCCCAGGAAAATAATTCCATATTTCTGAGCTTTGGTTTCCTCCAGTGTTAGGAAGCAATAGCAGGAGTGTCCAGAAAGTACCTTTAGGGTTGGTTGTACTGGTGGATATTTGCTACCCTCCACTCCCCCCAGCAGGTCCTGGCTGAGGTCCGGCACTGCTTTGCGCTCATCCAGCAGGCGAGTCCCGATTGCGTCGTTCTCAGAAGACATAAAAAATGAGCAGAGAACTCAACCCCCCTTTGCTAGCTGTCCCCTCTCCGGTCAGGAGCCCCTTGGTAATTTTCCAAATCCCGCAACCCCATTTGCAAAAATACAATGATGAAAAGAAAAGCCCACGATTGAATTTTCTGCCTCTTGGGGGAAATCAGATATGAAATAATAAATATATATGATATTCTCCGAGCAAAACCCTGCTGGTCACTAATACCTACAGATTAGTTGTACTAATCCAGTGCGATCAAGGGGAGATGGTTGGCTACTTGGCACTGTTTTGGTCCCTTGCTTATGAAACTCCATCTCTGTGTTTGAAAGAAAAGTCTTTACATAACAGCAATCACTCAGATAAGAAAAGGACTAAACTGTCCCAAAACATTTTATCTTCTGCACAGATGCTGCCTATGAATTTTGACTTGATTGAATAACACGGCAACATAATATTTTGTTCTGAATAACAAATGTCCTTCTGTAGGAGGGAAGGAGTCAGTCTGCTCTCCCAACTGGCTCTTTGGTGCAAACAGAAATGGGGATTGATGGAGGTTGGAGGATCCAGCAGTTCACGTGCTCTGCGAGAGTTGCTTGGAAAATAGCTAAGGGACACCGGAAAGAAACTTCCTGTTGTGTCACCGAAGGGTCTGTGACACTCGTCTGGCTCAGAGAGGTCCCCAAGTGTGTAGTTCAGGTGCCATCACAAACCACAAAGCAAAATTAAGGTTTGGGGCAATCCATGGGAAGGGAACAGGAGTGCCTGGGGAGTGGCATCTTCGCTGAGTGTGCCCACAGGGGATTCGTTAAATAGAAGTGGTTTGTATCTTTTCCACCATGTCTACTTCCCGCTTCTTAAAAAAAGGGTTGTCATCTGTCCCAGGAAGGACGGCACTGAGCTGGCACGGAGAAGATTGATGCTCCTAATGCAAGGTGGGAAGATGAGCAGGAGAGGTCTCATTCTCGTTTCCGACCTTTCTGCTCGTTCCCCATTGATGAGCTCCTGTTTGCAAAACTATCATCACCTGCAGACAGTAACGATCTGAGCAGGAGACAACCAGGATGGCACCAGACACTTGGAGACAAGATTTCTCATCAGTCACAGCTTTCACCTGTATTATGCCTCTGTATATGACTGATGTGAGCTTTGAGCAACCTGGTCTAGTGGGAGGTGTCCCTGCCCATGGCAGGGGGGTTGGAACTAGGTGATCTTTAAGGTCCCTTCCAACCCAAACCATTCTGTGATTCTATGATTTTTGCAGACTGATTTACACCAAGATGAGTGAGCACCTTGCATGTACTTTTCCAAATGTTTGTAGAGAAACTTGGAACGTTAAGTTCCTTCTTGATGATTCCTATAGCAAAACCTCAGTCTTGCACAATCCCCTCTTCAGAGCAGCTATGGGGTGAAGGGCTGGATTGAGACAAGGATGCTGGTGTCCTGGTCCCAGGTGAATGCTTCCATTCCAAGCTGTCACCTCCCCCACGTCTATCCCATTCGGGACCTGAATCCAACAGCACTGCAGCACAGCTTTTTTAAGTACAGCTTTTTGTTAGAAAAATAAAGACAAACTGTCTGCAAATCAGAGGAAATACAGAAAAATCTAGGGGAAAGAGGTGAATCTTGTCGCTGGAGGATCCTAAACAGCAAAAGGATGCTGGGGGGGGTGATATTAAAAAGAAGGACAATTGCGAAATGTAATTTATTTTGCTTTGTAAAAAGAAACATAGGGAAGAACAGCAAACAGCATTGGATCATATGTTAATATTCCAGTGGGTGTTCACGAGTCCCGCTAGTTCCTCTGTCTCCCGCATGGCAACCTTCTGCCTACCAATAAATAAAAACAAAGTCATAAAAAATACACCTGGGAAATAATCATCTCCCTCTGTGTGGATTATACCGGCCTTTCCCCACCTCTGTCTGCACCAGCTCGCTCCTTTGGGAAGCCACCGGAAGCGTTTGCAGGCAGAGCTTCATCGGCATGGCGCGGCGCAGCAAACAAATTGTGAAGGGCTGGGACCCTTTTTTGCATCCGTGGCATCTGCAGCGACTGTGTGCACTAATTATGTCTAATAACCACTGGCCGTTGCAGCCTTGGTGCCTACAGCCCCTGCTCTTTTCCCAAATAGATTGACCGCTGTGGGCTAAAACCCCCATGAACCAATGGGGATGTCTTCCTCCGAGCCTGGCTCCTCTTGGCAGCCCATGGAGATGTGGCCAGGAGAGTCAATGAAGTCATAGATTCATAGAATGGTTTAGATTGGAAAGGACCTTGAAGATCATCGAGTTCCAACCTCCCTGCCATAGACAGGGACACCTCCCACTAGACCAGGTTGCCCAAGGCCACATCCAGCCTGGCCTTGAACACCAGTCCCAGACACTCATTCCAGACTGGGTGTCTAAATAGTTAAAAGCCTTTTTTTCTAGTGGGAGGTGTCCCTGCCCATGTCAGGGGAGTTGGAACTCAATGATCTTCAAGGTCCCTTCCAACCTAAACCGTTCTATGATTCTGATAGGGCAGAAAAATCACTTTCTCCATCTCTCCTTTTCTCTCCTTTGATTTTAAATGGAGGTGACCGGCTCAGGTGTTTACATCTGTGCTGCAGAGACATGAGCTCAGGTGAGACAAAACCAGCCCCACAGCACGGCACACCCGCAACTGCTGAGACAGGGAAAAATAAACACTGTCCTAATTTGTTTTGTTTTCTTACTTGACATTAGGACAATTTGCAGATGACTCTTTGTTAGAATAAGAATTCATCATCATTCACCCCACGGTGGTCAAACTTTTCTAGAAAGCCACTGGAAAAGGAGAGTCCAACCAGGCCATGCTCATGCTCTACAATCTGTCCTCCTCGGTCTTGTTTGAAACATCATAGAATCATAGAATGGTTTAGGTTGGAAAGGACCTTGAGGAACATCGAGTTCCAACCCCCCTGCCATAGACAGGGACACCTCCGACTAGACCAGGTTGCCCAAGGTCACATCCAGCCTGGCCTTGAACACCTCCAGGGATGGGGCCTCACCAGCCTCTCTGGGCAACCTGTTCCAGTGCCTCACCACCCTCAAAGTGAAACATTTCTTCCTAATGTTTAATCTAAACCTGCCCTCTTCCAGGTTAAAGACATTCCCTCTTGTCCTATCGCTACATGCCCCAGTAAAAAGTCCCTCTCCAGCTCTCCTGTAGCCCCCTTTAGGTACTGGAAGGCCGCAATAAGATCTCCCCGGAGCCTTCTTTTCTCCAGGCTGAACAGCCCCAACCCTCTCAGCCTCTCCTCATAGGAGAGGTGCTCCAGCCCTTGGATCATCCTCGTGGCTGTCCTCTGGACACGCTCCAGCAGGTCCATGTCCTTCTTCAGCAAAGCCTTTTTCTTCTTGTATCCATGCTCTAGTAACACGATCTGTTACTCACCACTCATAATCCCCCTGGTTGGAAAAGCGGTCACCTAATCAGGGCAGAAGTTCTGCCGTGTGATGTACGTAGCCGCTTTCCGATCATCCCCAGCTCGAGTTTGTTTATATGCAGTGGGATTATGAGCAAGACATAATGTGAGTTAAAGAAATCAGGATCAGTTAGGAAAGGGGAGCTGGATAATTTATTCCGGGCTGTCATTTAATTCCTGGGAGAAAATCCTCAAACAAAGGACAAGGCGGGAACCACTGGTCAGCAAGGGCCGAGCCTGCCCGCTGGCTCTGTAGCGTGCAGAAATAGGGCAGAGCTGTGCGAAGATTACTGGAGCAAGAACATCTTGCACACACACAAAAAAAAAAAAGAAAAAAAAAGCAAAAGCGAGCTTGAAAGGACACAAAGCTTTCAGGAAACAGCAATCTTCCACCGTGGCCTGCTTTCCCGTGAATGATTTAATTCCTTTCTGCTTTTCATGTAATAGATTAATGTACTATTGTCATGGTCTGTTATCATTTCACCTATTTATGGGTGATGAATTTACCACCAGTGGAACAGATGCAGGGAAAAAAAAAAGCCGGTTAAAACAACAGAAATGCCAAAGGAAATCTTTAAAATCAAACAGATTACTGGAGGGAGGGGGGAAGAACAAAATGAAAATGGTTCTTAATTTTGCGTAACTATCCATTTGGCTTGTCTAGCGACCACGTGGGGTTTGAAGACAGGCTGGCCCAGATTTTGCAAGCTAATAGCGGTGTATCAAGCCTTCCTTCGGCTCCTGCCATCGCTTCATGGCATCGGAGCTCTTTGCCGTAATTAACGGTAGGATATTAATTTAATGGACAGGACGCGGAGCAGCAGGGGCTGCAGTGTGGGGGATGGAGTGCAGGGCGCACGCCCAATCCAGCAGCGGTGAGCGCTGCTAAAAGCGTGGAGGGACGGGGATCATTTCACATCGGGTAATTTTAATTGGGAGAGGAGGGGGTTGCTGCTTGAGCTCCAAAGGCACGTACAGGTCCTGAAAGTTAGCACTGTGTGGGTACGGTGCTGTGCCTCGCCGCCTTCGTGCAACCTCGAAGGCACAACCCAGCGGCTCAGGAGGGAACGGGAGGGCGGAGGGTGCTGCTTGGGGCATGGGGAGCACGTGGCTCCGGGGATGGGGTGGTGAACCCCCTTCTTGCTGTCGCTGAAGCAAACTCTGGCAGTAACTCCAGGATGCAAAAGCAGCCAAACCTCCCTGGCAAGTTGGAAATGGCACTTCAAGGGATTTCCCAGCAAAGCCCTTCCTTCTTCTCCTCCAAAACTCCTCTGAACAGCTGTCTCAGGTGGCCTTGGAAGTTCACCTTGGAGGTGGCCTCCAAGTGACTAAGCTGGGTCAGAGGGGTCCAATGGGACAGCGCAGCCCATAGGGACAGAATCTCTGTGCCAGATGTGGGAGGTTCATCCGCACCCGTGGCAGGAACAGCCTCTGCTAACGCCCAACTCCACCCAAGGTGGTGGGGTGCTGAGAGCAACCTAACGCCTCCTTTTCTTGGCAGAGCAATTAAACACACCTTTTACTGGTGCCACACTGTGGTCATGACTGCAAGTGTGTAACACAGAGGACCACTGCAGAGGGTTTCTCCCTACCTTGGTGTGGTTGTACACAGCACAAACCAGTGGTCTTCAGGTTTAGGAGCCACATCTTGGCATTGCAACTGAGCACGTGGTGGAAGAAAAAGGTCTGGAAACGCTCCCAAATGCTGCTCTGAGACTGTGGCTGTGCAATGAACGCCCTCAACTCCATAATAAATATGCTCAGGGATCACCCTGCACAATCAACACGTACATGGGGTTATTTTAAACTAGGAAAAACGATGTCTTGATATAAACCCTGCATTAGTTCCCAGCCAGGGCTCTTATTCTGCTTCTGCAAACTGGGACACATGGGTGGGTGTTTGCCCTCCACCAGGAGTGTTACTGATCTCAGTGGCCCTTCCCCAACTGCCATCAGGGTCCCCATCCCTGAGTCCTTTGGCCATGATGTCCTCCTTTATTTCTGGCTGCAATGTTTTCCTGCGCTGCTCTGCGTGCCTGCAGGACAGCTGGTGCTGGTGTTGGCTGCTGGAAAGCTCAGGAGCAACGATGGTCTGCTCTGACTTCTGCCAGTAAGTTGGTGATGGCAAGTCTTACAACATTTAGTGAGATTTTTAGTCTTTTTTTTTTTTTCTCGAGGTCCAGCTCTTTGAGTCACATGAATACACCCAAAATCACAGATTTCATTTACCTGCTTAAAAACCTGAGCTTCTCAGCCGTCCTGTTAGGAAAAAAAACCAGCTCTCGAAATGGGGACTCATATAAGAAATAAAAAAGAAGCCAAAATATGTGTTTATATCCCTCCCCTGCTCCCAAATTTCAGTTTGTCATCGAGTTTTGATGGAGGCTTGATTCAGGGATTGCTGCGTGCTGAAGTCCGGATCCTTGGAGGTTTTGCATTCCTGGTTCCCACCAAATACTGTGAGATGTTCCCATGGGAGCAGCAACCACGGGACCATGGACCTTTCTGGCGGACACAGCACCCGCATCCCCAAGTGAGCAGGCATCAGCCCTTTCCTGCCTGAGTGCTTGATCCTTGCCATCATGGGACTTGTAGGACCTCATAGTCGTCAGCATCAGCCTCTGTCTTCACCAAGAGGATGGGGATGCTGTGAGCACCCATTGGTTCCACTGTCAGCACATAGCCAGTTGCCAGGTCCTTAGGGGTCTCCTCTCCCTCACTAGGAGGACTGCGCTTCTTGAGGCGGTTCCTCTGGTGCCTCTTGAAATGTCCAATGGTGGTATAGCTTTGCCCACAGTCAGAACAGATAAATGGACCCCAGAGGGTGTGAGTGAGCTGGTACTTCATGAGGTTGGCCTTCTGTGAGAAGCTTTTGCTGCACTGGGGGCACTGGAAGGGCGCCTCTCTCGTGTGGACCTGCTGGTGGGTAATCAAGACCTCCTTCCTCTTGAAGTCCTTCCCGCACGTGGCACACTTGAATGGCCGGTCCTCAGCATGGGAGGGCTGGTGGAGCCAGAGCTGGGCCCTGTCAGAGAAGACCTGCCCACACTTGCTGCAGCAGTTGGGCTCATACTTGGTGTGGACCTGATGGTGGGTGATGAGGGCAATATCCTTGCGGAAACCTCTCCCACAGATGGCACAGGTGAAGGGCCACTCCTCACCCTGGGGTCTGAGGAGAACTGAGGCTGGCAGAGGCTGGTGCTCCCTTGTGTGGACCCACTGGTGGGTGGTGAGGGCAACCTTCTGAGTGAAGGCTCGGCCGCAGGCAGCACAGGAGAAGGGGCCACACTGGTGAGAGTGTGGCTGTGGCAGTAGACAACAACGCGAGACTTGTCAATGAAGGTCTTGGGGTAGTCAGCACAGAGGAAGGGACACTCTCCAGAGTAGATGTGGTGGTGGACTGCCAGCTGGGCCTTCTGGCCAAAGCCCTTTCCACACTCGCTGTAGGAGAAGGGCCGCTCACCAACAGGGAGCCACCGACAGGGGACAGCTGAGCTCTGCTCATCCTTGCCAGCTACCTTGGCATTGTCGCTGCCATTGGCATTGGTCTTGACACTGGCATTGGTGTTGGTGTTGGCACTGGCATGGACATTGCTGTTGCCATTGGCATTGGTTTTGGCATCACTGTTGGTGTTGGCATCCGTTTCAGTATTGGTGTTGGTGTTGGCACTGATGTCTTTGCCGGCCCCTTTGTCCCTGCCATGCTCATGGACACGGCAATGCTTGACCAAGGCAATCTTCTGGCAGAAGGTCTTGTCACAGGTGGGGCAGGGGAAGGGCCGGTCGCTGGTGTGGATGCACTGGTGGACAGTGAGGCGGGACCTGTCGCTGAAACGCTTGCCACAGTCACCACAGTGGTAGGGCCGCTCACCAGTGTGGATGCTCTGGTGGGTGACCAGCTGTGTGCGCTGGGCAAAGCGCTTGCCGCACTGCCCACACCCATAGGGTTTCTCCCCGGTGTGGGTCTGCTTATGCTTGGGCAGGTCCCCCCGCTTGGCAAAGACTTTGCCACAAGCCCCGCAGTGGTGACCCCAGCCCTCGGCATGAGCCCGCTGGTGGTTGGCCAGATTGGCCTTCTTGGTGAACATCTTCCCACACTGCCCACAGGTATGGGTACCGGTGGGGGACTGGCCACACTCTGCAGCGCTGGGGGTCTCCTGCTCCCGTACATGGACACAGAGGTGAGCCATGAGGCCAACCTTCTGGCTGAAGCACTTCCCACAGGTGGTGCATGTGTGGGGGGCCTGCCGGGAATGGTGGCCCTGGTGGTGCTGCAGCATCTCCCTCTTGCTTCCAAAGTGGTCCCCACAGGCTCTGCAGATGTGGACATTGGGCCGCTCATGGGTCTGCTGATGCTGGGTGAGACAGATCTTCTGCCAGAAGCACCACCCACATGTGGGGCAGGAGTAGGGCTCCTCCCCAGTGTGAATTCTCTGGTAGGTCACCAGCACTGACTTCTTCTTGAACTCCTTCCTGCAGGTGCCACGGTGAAAGATCTTCTCCACCACTGGAGTGGATTCAGCCACGATGGCCCTGGCAGCATCCTGCTGTGCTCCCTTGTGCTGTGGACCTGCTGGTGCTTGATCTTCTGGCGGAAGAGATGGTCACACACTTCATACTTAAAGGGACGGTCACCTGTGTGGATCCGGTGGTGGGCCACCAGCTGTGACTTGTCCACAAAGCTCTTCTGGCAGCTGTTACACTTGTAGGACTTCTCACCTCTGTGGATTTGGTGGTGCACAATGAGCTGCAGCTTCTGGGTGAAGTTCTTCCCACGATCCAGGCACTTGTATGGCCACTTACCTGTGTGGATCCTCTGATGCTCCTTGAGTTGTGATTTGGTGATGAACCTCTTGCTGCAGTCAGTGCAGGGGAAGAGTCTCTCACCCGTGTGAATCTGGAGATGCTTGCTGAGGTCCACCTTCACCTTGAAGTTCTTCCTATACTCGGTACAGGCACGGGGTTTCTCCCTTCTCTCAGGATCACTGTGTGAGCTATGCTTGCCTTCCCTGTTGGCCCCCTCTCCAGATCTGATGGCTTCTTCGTTATGCAGGTCTCCAGCCCAGTCAACATCGCCCTCCTTCTCACAGCTTTCAGCCTCTGTCTCCTTCTTCTGGGATTTCTGGTGGGCCGCCAGAATGGCCTTGTGCTTAAAACTGTACCCACAAATCAGGCAAGTGTGTGACATCTCCTGAATGTGGCTGAGAAAATTCTCTACCTCCAAGAACTTCAGTGTCATCATGGCAGGCTGTTCCATCACCTGGTTCTTCAGAGGTGGGGGCCTAGGTGGTGTTCACTAAAAGAGGCACCACTGGGGGTTCTCCTGGCCATCACCAGCAGCTTTCCCTGCCTGCCAGGGCTGCTGGGAGGTGGTGAGCATGGGAAAATACCAGCACTGGTTTGAGTTAATCTTTTTTAGATGAAAGTCTATGTTATCCTTCATGAAGGCTGAGCCTGAGAAGAAACCAAGGCAGGTGTTATTGTCAAGGCTAACAGGAAAAAACCTCAACAAATCAAACATTTTTAGAGTGGTAAGCTATTATATGGAAAAGAAAATCATAAATAAAAGCCCAGCCAAATGTAGGTAATTCTAGGAAAACCGAAGGCTACTGGAACTGCCTGGCACTAGCTGGTGTTTCTCCACCTCTCCATGTAGTCATGACAAGAAACTGATGGTTTGGGGAGCTCCTCCTGTTGTGCTGGTCGCTGAGAAGGCTTGAACACCACTTTACCTTCAGGGGAGCGGTAAAGGATGGTGGTCATAACTATCAAAGACCAACTCATGGTCATCATCACCTCTAGAAGTAAATCCCTCTCAGTAAACGGTGCACCCAGAACCACTTCTGGAGGATCCCTTGGGGTGGTGCAGTCCCTGCTCTGAGCCAGGATGACCAGGCCAGGGGCTGGGGCCAGGGCCGGGGCCAGACATGTCCCATGTGAAGAGTGGTCACTGACACCATTTGTACCTCCTTCAGTGCACTGGTGTAGAGGGACCTTCTGGGACCACAAGGGGAAATGTTGAGGATGAGCAAACAGCTGCTTGTCTCTAGGACATACCAGTTTGGGCCTTCAGACAGCACCAAAATCTTACATCTGTGAAACAGAACTGCCCAAGCATTGTCTGAGGCTCATCTGGCTGTGTGAACCCCGAGGGGCTCCTGTCCCTTGGCAGGTACCTATTTATTTCTCTAGAGATTTTGTGTCACATCCACTTCGGTGAGGGGACAGGGACATCTGGGTCACAGCTGCAGCGAGTCAGACTGGAAGCAGAACTGAAACTCACACCAATGTCCTCAGTTCCCTGTGCAGCACCAGGGCAGACACCAGAGCCTGTGCTGAGCTGCTGGGGCTGGTGACCAGGAAGATGTCTGAATGGACAGAGAAGTCCTCCTGGTGTCCAAGAGGACAGCAAGAACCCAGGTCCTTCCCCTGTCCCCTTGCCCTGTGGTTGGACTGCCGAAGGTCCAGCTTTGCCTTGGTGCCAGCTTCAATTTGCAGGTTGTCACACCTGAGCCAGGAAGGGTACAGCCACAATGCCACCAACATTATTGACCCACCTGCATGAAAAGTCCAGGCTGAAGAAGAACCCCATTTGCCATAGACTTTCTTAATGGGAGAACCAGCACCAAACTGCCCCAAGAACTTATCTGGGGCAGCTCTTGAGGAGGGGTCCCTGATGGTGGTTCCAGCCAGCCAAAACTCTCTCCTCTCCTGCTCCTTGACTCCCAAGTGTCCCCAAAGTGATGAGGTGTCCTGAGAAGCCCCTGCCTGACCCCTCAGCTGAGCAAAGGGAACCCTGATCCAGCCATCTCAGCAGGCATCCAGCATCTCTGCTCCTTTCTCACCAAGAGAAAGGATGGGTGTTGGGTGAGATGTTCTCTGGGGACCTTTTAGTTAGGCTGAGAAATGGAGGTTGCTCCAAGTTGTGGCAACCAACTTTTCCAAGCCCAGAGATTACTCCGGGCAAACTTTTCTCTCTGGCTGTTCCGTGAGCTGGGCTGTTTTTCCCAGAGATGGCTTCGTGTCAGCACAGCTGCCTGAATTTTCCTTTGAAACACATGAATGGGAGCAGCTCCTCAGCTGGTGCTCTGCTCCTTTCACTGGGAATTATCCCCCTGACCCCAGCGCACACACAGTCACGGGCAGGCACAGCCCCTCCTTGCAAGGCAGAGGCTGGACCTATCAACTCATTCCCACCCATGCCTCCATCACTCCTGAAAGCACTTGTTGCATAGATGCCCCAGAAGCATCGTTTTTAGGCTGGTTTTTAAGGACAGATGCCCCTTCCCACGTTGTGCAAAGCCACCTGCTCCCATGTCAAGCAGGACCAGCTCTACCTCAGACTCCACCGATCACCTCCAGCCAGGGCAGCAAGTGAAATCTCTCTGGCAGGATTCAGCCTGGGAAGGACAAGCAAGGCGATTTATCCCAGCCAGGGCAGTTTGCTCCACCACAGCCAACCTTGGGCAAACGCTCCAGCTTTGTAGTGGTGACCCCAACTTCCAGAGATGCCCTGGGATTCCAGGACCCCCAGATTCCAGCTGCTGCCCTGGGATGCTGTGGGGACACATGCAGACACCACGGAGGGGTTCAGCCCTGAGCCTCCTGTCCTGGACCCAGCCATTTACTGACCTGTCTCCCTTCTCCCTCAGCAGCATGTGGGGCTGGAAGTGTCCGAGTGTCATTGGCAAAATTTTCTTATTTCTACCCACTTTGAGCTCTTCTTCTTCTTCCAGCTACTTTGTTCATGCCCGCTGGTGCTGACTCACAGGAAGCCTGTGTCAGTGATGTGAAAACTACCCAGGGGAGGAGAGACGGAGACAGAGGAGCTGGGTCAGGGAGGGAGGGGGTTTGAAGGTAGGAAAGAGCAGCCCTAAAACCTCTCAGGCATGGGTGGGGGGATCCCAGGCCAGCACTGCCTGCTCCCCGCTCCCGCGCTGCCCAGGCAGCAGCTCCTGGGAGCTTCGCAGGGATGCTGCTCGCCCGTTCACTTTGGAGAATGCCTAAGTTTGGTGGCGGAGGGGTTGCTTTAGGGAAACGCGGTGCCCACGCTGCAACAGGCTGGAAATAGCTTTTTGATTTACATTAGTTCTCTTTTTTAATTGCTATTTTTAGGTAGCTGAGCTGCACTGCTTTGCATTGGAAGTCCCCATTATGTTCCTGTGAGCCCTCACTGTGGTTGCTTTCACTCTGTTTGTGTGGCTGACCCTCCTTAGAGTTGTGCAAGCAAGCAAAGCCATCCTATGCTCCTCTTCCGTCCTATTCTCTTCTTCCATCCTATTCTCCCCTTCCACTCTGTTCTCCTCTTCCATCCTATTCTCCTCTTCCATGACCTTTTTGTCTGTGGATCTCAAAACACTTTGTGAATGGGAAATGCAGTGAGGCGACTTGAAAGAGGACATTTGATGAGACAGTGGCAGAGCCCAGGTCTGCATCCTCTACTAGACACGGTGGAGAGGGTCTCCACCCAATGGGTCCAAGAAAATGGTTCCTCCATGTGGCTGTGAGTCTCCTTGTGCATCTCCAGCTTCCAGGGGAGGCTGGAGTGCCGGTTCCTGGGTGCTTCGTAGCAGTCAGCAGGCTGTCTAGATTAGGCTGTGGCTATAACCAGCAGCGCTGATGCCTGCAGAAACCCCCAGCAAATACATGGTCCTGCCAGTCTGGGTCATGTAGTAGTTCCTGGAGCATTTGGTAGCTGCTGGACACGTACTAATTCAGGGTGATGAAAAACCCAAGCCATGTCTCTGAAACAAATGGTGATGTTCTTGGACACCAGAGCACAATTTTCTCAACTCTCCTGTTTTTACCTGAAACTTTAAGCCTGAGTCAGAGCTGGAGCCAGGGATGAGTCCCAGGGCAGAGCTGGATGATGCCGTCCTGAGTGGAGTTTAGCTGTATGGATGCAAGCCAGCCTGGTGCCCTCAGGGCTGGAGAACTGTCCTCAGCTCAGCTGAATTACTCCCACAGATCCAGCCACTTCGCCTGGCTGGCTGTCACCAGCACCTTGCACACAGCAGCTCAGGTAGTACAGGTTACAGAGTTGGGAGGACACGCTCTCAAAGCTAGGATTTTTTTTTTTTAAATAGCAACTTTAAAAAATCAAAATAATTGTACTGTAAAAACTGAGTTCAGCCTGTGTTGGTCATTGCATGTTTTGTGCTCCTGGTGTTTTCTGATTTCAAATATGTGTGCGCTGGTGTCGCTTAGAAGCCAAACCACTGTCTCCTGGCATCACCATTCTCATGAAGTGAGTCCACAACTGTTTCAAAGCGTGACATGGGGGAACAGAAAAGAAGGATGAGGGTATGCATCTGACGTAGGTTACTTATGGGATTCTGTGTAGATCCAAAGTTTTGCCTCGGTTTCTCCATCTCTAAAATTGGGCTGAAATACTGTAACTATTAGCTCTGCCTTTTACAGGAATGTAGTGTCCTCAGGAAAAAAAAAAAAAAAAGTTATTATATCCCATTTTTGAAACTGTAGAAAAAACAGGTCCAGTTTTCCTGGACTTTTTGGGTAGGAATTTGAACCCTCTGGACCACCTCATGTCACACTTATATCTCACAAGTGGCTTGCCAAGTGACCGCAAAGAGCAGTGACACTGACATTCTCTTTGGTTCTCTTTTCCCAGTTACAAAATAGAGAAGAAGGACAAAACCCAGGAAAAAGTAGATGTTTTAGTGTTCTCTTTTTGTTTTGTTTGGGGTTTTTTTAGTTAAGGAAGTGAGGTGAGACAGATTAAAACACCTGGCTAGTTGAAGGGGAAGCCCCAGGCAATGGAGAAGTGAAGTCCTCTGATATCTGTGACCTTATGCAGTTGTACCAGATGCCTTTCTTGTCTTCACGGGGGCGGGGTGATATGTGGTGAATTGGTTGACAAATTGTCCTGGTGAAGACCAGATACAGAGACATCATCCAACCTGGTGGATGCAACTTCATGCTGTTGTTACACCCTGGAGCAACTTCATGCTGCTGTTACACTCAATTAACACTGAGGAGCCTTTGAAAGTGGGGGTCCTGCTCCTTGCCACCGTCTGATCCCATGCTGTCGTGGGACTGTGGGTGCATGATGAGTCAATTTAGTCCAATGACTTGGGAAAGTACTCTGGAAAAAAATCATAAAAAAGAAAAATCCTTTAAGTGCTTCCCACTGCTCCAGGCAGATGAGTCTTCTTTTCCATCTCTCACACCTGCAATTCTTCAGGTCTGCTCTAGTTTCTTTTGTAAATATTACGGATCTAGGTCAAGTAAAAACCTCATGGAATGGGGTGGAAGATCAACAGGTGATTTAAAGGCTACCTGCCACAAAACTGGGCAGCAAGGACACAGCTAAGTAGCCGGGGAGACAGACACAAGGGATGAGAGCTGGGGACACTGCAGCTGCCATTGATCTGGGAACAGATTTGTTCCAGACTTTGCACATATGATCATTGAAAGTGAGGTATGGATCAAGGTCTTCTTAATTTTTATTACAAGCACAAGAAAAACAAAATATAATGTAAGAATACACGTGGGCCTGACTCTGATTCTGCTGGGTCCTGGAAAAGGGCAGGATTTTTTGGTTACTCTCATCCATGGAGTAGGAGCGGCCCAGAGGTGATGACAGCCCAAGCTGCAGTGCACAGGCTGAGAGCCTGGGTCCCTTCTGGTCCAAGGAGAGGAACAAGTTTCTCCAGAAGGTGATTCAGGGTTAAAAACCTTAGTCAGTAATCCTGACTCATTTCTCAAAGAACTTTTCTCTCTATTTGGACAGGTGGTGGAAGTGGGACGCATGAAGAAATCTGGATGCATGATTCAAGGTCTGAAGGGGAGCAAAGCTCCATCAGTGTCAATGATTTTCACCACTCCAGGTGGCCAGTTGTGATCCTGTGTGACCTTTGCATTTGTGTTTACCCTGGCCATCCCCAGCTCCCTCTGGTCATCGAGACATTGTGACCACGGAGAGGAAAAAGCACAGACTCTTGCAGAGATGAGCAGCCTGGGCCACCTTTCATGGTGGGTATTTTAGCCCACTATATCCCCACTCTTATCTGGTGACCTTCAGCACCTGGTACACCACAGTGAAAGTCTCATAAGGCTTATCCTTGGCATGGAGCTCCCTGCCCTGGGGATGGTGCCTCCTTGGCCTTGCTTATCTTGCTCCTTGCAAAGGATGCTGCTTAGTCCTGGTGCATCTCCTTCCAACCCTGTAGACAACTTTGGACCTTCCTCCTGTGGGCTATGGGACTTCTCTTCTTCAAGAAGCTCTTCCCACATGTACCACATTGATACACTTGTGTGCCTTCGGGGCTTGGTACATGCAACGCTCGGGTTTTTTTCTTCTCCTTGCTTTCCCTCCAGTGGTTTCGCTGGTGGAACGTCCTTCTTGCATCCTTGCCTTTGTTTTTCCCACGTGGGGTGCACAGATCTGGGTGGGTGTCTGGAGGGTCTGAAGGCCACATGAACATGTTCTTGGTTCTCAACTTTCCCCAGAAGTGCAGGCTGATGTGCAGAGCTAGGTGCTTTGCTGCCAAGGAATGAATGTTTCCAGCTACTGTGTTTCCAGCCAGCATATGTTTATTCTTGGCTTTATTGGGGGAGGGGAGGGGAGGAGGGAGGGGAAGTTCTTACTTCTTCCTCATTTCAATTCTTGGTTTGGTTCCTATTTTTAGCATCCCTTTCATGATGCTTCTACTTTCTTCAAAGCACCACACTGTAAATCTGCTGGGCAAGACATGAAATAAAACTGCACCTTAGTGCCAAAGCTGGAGAAAAAAAGCACATCCAGAGCTGTCATTTATGGAGTAAGTGCTTGAATTGCCCTAGCTAAAGTAAAGTGCAGGAACTGGGGCTTGATGTAGAAAGCACCAAACAGAGGTTGTTACTGGGACTCCTGTGTTCAGCTCTGAGCCCTGGCATCTGCTCCTGCCTCTGCTTCAGTTAATTTCCAAGTTTTGCCAATGTAAAGGGTTATATATTCATTTTATTTGGAGGGGAAAGAGATTGGTTTATTCCCTCTTCCGTTCCTGACTGCTACGTTGATTGAGCCAGGCATGGGAATAGCCTTGGTCCCATCCACTACCCTTTCTTGCTGTTGCACTCTTAGAAACATGCATGTTGTTATTTCCATCAAAAGCACTTATACCCCTTATTCATTCACCCATTTTAATTTAAGCACTTAGGAAACCTCAAGAGCCCTTTATTTAAAGTGGACCTGGATGACTACATGGTAGTATCTGATCTGCTGTTAAATCAAGAGTTTGTTCCAGGTAAATCTAAAAAAAAATATATATTTTCAACCTTTTTTCCTGGAAAACAAACACAAATCTAACCAATCATTTGAATATCTTTTACTTTCACCCCATAATGAAACATTTTGGTTTAGGATAGAGCTGGCTCCTTCTCAGGGAAAGAAAAAGCACCTCTAACCTACCGAACAGTAAAACTTGCATTTATTTTTGAAGTAAGAAGATGATTGAAAAAAATTCAGAAGTTTTTGCTGGTTTTGCAATTAGTTGTCCTAATTTTTCCCTTTTCTGTCAACTTAGAGGATTCATATTTTTGTATTAAAGTGAAAAAACTTCCAGAGGACAAGAAACTGCCTTTCCTCCTTTATATTAAAATGCATCTTGGCCTCTTTCCAGCTTATGGTCAAAGAAACTGCCTTGGCTGCGATTCAGCTCAGAGTTAGGATGCTTAAATGAAGCACCTAAATTCAAGTGTCTCCAAATTATACCGATGGAGCGAGGAAACCATAACAGGGGGACAAGTGCTTTAACCCTGGTCTAACCCAGCGTGGCCTGAGCCTTATTGCTGCCAAGGATCTGGAGCCTTTTCCAGGAAGGTCCGCGGAGCTGGGCTGTCAGTGATGCTCCTGCACAGCCAGAACTCAACGTCTGTCCTTGGCCACACCACCTTGCAGAGGGTCTCTGGAGAGACCTGACCCAATCTTTGTGGTGATGCTTGAGCACCCGAATTAGGTACTGTGTATAAAACAGCTGGATGAGGGATTGACACTGGCAGAGCTACACAACAAAGCATGTGGGTATTGGGGGAATATTCAGCCTGCACAGATGTATAATGCTACAATTACATGCCTGCCATCCAAAATTCCCCTGCAGACTGGGGCTGAACCCTGGGAATTGTCTTGCTGAGGGCAGTGGGATGCCTTCTGTCCCCAAACTCAGCATCTGGCTGACTGTGCTGGGATGCAATCCCAGCACAGACCTTCCCAGCCCTGTGCCCCTTCCTGTGCTGGCTGCTTGGCTATCAATTTGTGAAAAGCAAACAGGGTGGGGTTTGGCAATGTTGGGCTGTGCATTAGCAGCTGAGCTGCTTGGAGCCCCTGGCACCTGCCAGCAATTTGGTGAGCAGAACGCCCCCCCCCCCCCGCCACATTGAGGCTAAAGTTGGATCAGGTTTCTTATTTGGATGGAGATGTTAAAATGAAAAGCACACTCGTGGTTTTTGTTTGGTTTTTTTTTTTGCTATAGACTTTGTCCAATATTTAACAAGAAAGGAGGTAAAAGATGTCCCATTCTGACAGACAACTCATCACAGAGGATCCTTGTTAATTCAGCCCTGAGAAACACAGCGGTGTTTAGCATAAAAAACAAAGCAAATACACTCAAGGAGCATTCAGTGAGGACTGGGAAATACCCCCGAAAATGTTGCTGGGAATATGTTCTCCTATTGATGAGAAATATTTCCAGGCATCAGAGAATTTCTCCCTCCCCTTTCTCCTTCCCTACTGACTCCCAGTGTCAGTGTAGTGAAGGACAGCGAGACAGCGAATGTCCCATCTGCAGGGACAGCCCTCTCCAGCCCCGTCTACCTTACCTTCACTAAGGTTTTGCGGGCTGAGAGTTTCTCAGGCAGATAAGGTCTTGTGAGCGAAGGCAATCCAAGCCTATCTTCCTCAGGAGTGCGGGCATCCAGGACTGCCTCTTCCCCAGCTTTATCCATCCTCCATGGGACTGAAATGCTGAGCTACAGGAAGCCTGTGTCAAAGGTTTGTAAAAACCACCCAGAAGAAGAGGAGAGAAAGGGGCTCAAAGGGAGACAGGCAGACAGTGCTGCAGGAATGGGGCTCCTAAACCATCTGGTCTAGGTATGCCTGTTGTCCCGCGGAGCATCCCTCTTCCCCAGGACCATAAGAGAGGGACATGTCAGAGGACTAGAAAAGCAAAGGGTGAACCTCTACAGGTCCTGCTTGGAACAGGAGCTCCCCATGCTCTGTCCTCCTGTGCTTTAATAGAGACAGGCAATAAGGAACGTCTATAGAGCCTGGAGTGATTTCACAGAATCACAGAATCACAGGATGGTCAGGGTTGGAAGGGACCTCTGGAGATCATCTAGTCCAACCCCCCCGCCAGAGCAGGGTCACCTACAACAGGTTGCACAGGACAGTGCCCAGGCGGGTTTTGAAGGTCTCCAGAGTGGGAGACTCCACCACCTCTCCGGGCAGCCTGTTCCAGTGCTCCACTACCCTCAAAGGAAAGAAGTTCCTCCTCATGTTAAGATGGAACTTCCTATGTTCAAGCTTGTGCCCATTACCCCTCGTCCTATCACTGGGCACCACTGAAAAAAGAGTGCTCCCACCCCCCTGGCATCCTCCCATTAAGTACTTGTAAGTATTAATAAGATCCCCCCTCAATCTTCTTTTCTCTAGACTAAAGAGACCCAAGTCCTTCAGCCTTTCCTCATATGAGAGATGTTCCAATCCCCTAATCATCTTTGTAGCCCTTTGCTGGACCCTCTCCAGCAGGGTCTGGCAGGATTTCTGCCATACACCCCTTTAGGGACAGGAGGAAAGTCTCAGAGAGACTGTGCTCCACTTGTTCCTCTAAGATGCTGCTGCCCGCAGAGTGAGCAAGGGTGTGCTGGTCTGTGATTCATTTTCCCATTACATCCATAGGGCTGCGGGGGTGTGGGGGGGTGTGTGTGAGCTACCTGATTTTGTGTGGTCCATCCAAGAAAAGTCATCCCAAACTCCTTATCTTCTGGCCACACCTGAACCCTTAGCTGGAGATGGAGGCAAGAGGGCAGAAGGCTGGTTAGAGGGTTTTGCAATTAAAGATCATCTTGTAGCAATGTCTGCATGTGGGCAGCCCCTCAGGGGCTGGACACAGTGGGCAGAAGCCCCATTTGGGGTTGGTGAGGGCCATTAAGGCTTACTGGTGCCTTCAGGACCCAGAAAAACAATAGTGGGTGACGCTTTGAAGAGAGGAGCAAGAACCGCTCATTCCTCCCTCACCCTGCCATGAGCAGCAAATGGACTCATGAGCCGCACCACCCAACACGAGGCTTTATCGTAGCCTGAAGTCGTCGATAATAAATTAACTTAAGACAAACAGGCAAAGCTGTAAGTAAGGTTTGATCTGGGTCTAACACCCCCCCGTAGGGAAGCCGAGGTCCTTGTGGTGTTTCCCAGGCTCTGTGTCTCTCCTTCACCTTACATCTGATGCACAACTCATTTTTGCTGTTCAATCAGAGACTTTACAGTCACCTCTTCCATACTTCACATTCCCCTCTCCTTTCTCTGTTCTTCAACCTACCCCAAGCTAGTTAAAGTTATTTTAATTTAACTCGATCTAAGTAACACCTTCTTTGCCACAAGGTTTTTCTACTTCTTTGCCCATCCGCTGGGATGGCGACATTTCGGACTCTGCAATGGTGGCTGGATAAGCGTGAGCCCTTCAATCTGCACAATGCACCGCAGATCATCGATGCAGCAAAAAGAGTCTTAGTAACCTCTGCCTACAGCCCTATGCCAACTCTTGGAGCAGTGACCAGGAACAACTAGTTTTTAGGGCTGCTTAGCTTGTCGTTCACAAGATCAACATTTGGTTTCCTCTCTTAAGTCCTTTCTCCTCAAAGTAAGCTCACACTAGTGCTGCTCCCAGCTCTCCTGCAGGGACTGCATTTCTGCTCTGCAGACATGTCTAAGGGCAGGTGAACTTCAGCACAGGCACAATGATGGCTTATTCTTGCATGACTTCAAAAACCCTGATGCTCTCCTAGCAGAAGTTGTCCTCTATGGTCAGACCCTCACTGTTCAGTCTGTTTTGTTCCTCAGAGGCCAACACACCGAAAGAAATGAGAACAGTCTGTATCTTATTCCACTTGCACAGCATTTTATCCTGTTTTTCAGATGATGAAGGAGAAGATCTTGTGACTCAGTAGGGAAGGATCTCCAGATCTCTGCCTCCTACTTCCGCCTTCGGTTTGCAGTGACCTGGAGGAGGTCGGTGTCTTTGAAACAGCAGCTCCCCAAGGAAGATGCCAGACAGAAGCAGAAGAGACAGAAATCAGCTTGGGGTGCAAAAAAAGAATGAACAGCAGGGCTCTGCCATGTCCCTCGTGGGGCAGCTGTCCCTTTACAAGGGATAGCAATAGGCTGTAATCACCTCCTGTGCAATCAGCAGAGAGCCACAGACCAGCACTGCCCACCTCACCCACCCTGTTGCAGGGGTTGCTCTTGTTTTCAGGTCAACATTGGTCCTACAAAAGTAGATTAAAGCTTTTTCTGTGACCTTGTTTAGAAAATCTGCAGGTGGGAACTCATCAGAAGCTTTGGTCCTTTGATACAGACCTCTCACCTTTGTTTTGTTCCAGCACAAGAAATCACTTTCAAAGGAGGGACTGTGCTTTAGGTCAGGAGATGTGGACAGTGGCCCCAAGCGTGCCTTGGCTACAGGCAGCTCAGCTTGGTAACCTGGCGCCATGTGGTGCTACCTGCTTGCATCACTTTGGCCCTGGATGGGATGAGAGGTATCTAAGGTGGTAGTGGTAAGTAAATACTCATTCCTCGTGGTGGCTGCTAGTTGAAAGTGAACAGATGAAGCGTGTGTAGAAGTCTGTGATACTGAGTGGCTTGTTGCTCACCCAGTTTTCACCCTGGCCTTTTTCCCCTCCTCACTCCCCATCTGTGGTGACACCAGGCTCCCTGCAGCCTGAGATTCTCAAAGAAGTTCTCATGGGAACTATCATGTTGTCAAAGGGCCAGTAAACATCTCAGGGCACTTATGTTGGAGCAGATGTTTTCTCTAGCCCTAAAGACCCTCTCGTTCCCACCATACCAGAATATGCTGAGCGCCAATCTGCTACCCCCGTCCCATCGAAGCATGGAATACGCACTCTTGTGCAAGTGCTTCCCAACACAGCCTGTCTCCATCTCTCCTCCAGACAGACCATGCTGAATGCTGGAGACAGAACTGATACTGAGAAGATACACACAGATAGTTAATGAGTCAACAAGGTGATTGAAAAAAGTCCCACAACCAAATTCCTCCTGAAATCCACAAAAAAAACTGTGCAAGTCTAGAAATAGGACAGCAATTGTCACAAGACAAGCCCTACCTGACCCGCTGTGCAAGACCAGAAGATTTCTTCATAAAAGTCACCAGAGCTTGGGTGTCTCTTCATTAGCATAACTCTCACTTTGATTTAACTCCACTGTTTTCAATGCAAAGGCAAAATGAGACCTTGTGGGCATCCTTTTTACCTGGTGACTGAGACTGCTTGGTGCGGGCTTGCAGATGTGGTTTTCTGCGTAAAATCTGTGCAGTGGAGAACAGGGTAATGATTTGTATTTGAAGCATTTTATTATTATTTGGGAGCCCTTTTAATGGGTTTAGGGAGAAAAAGATGAAGGCTATTTTGCTACTGGGGGGGTAAAGATTTGGCTTTGTTGAATCCCCTGATAAATCCATTTTGTCTCTAGACATTGGGATTATTCCATGGTCCTGATCCAAACTCAACACAACCATCAGCAGCAGACACAAGACCTGGCAGCCCAACCTGCACGGCATCCCTTTGGAGGTGTCCTTGAGGACGTCACAGTGTAATGTCTCAGGCAGATCCCAGTGGTATCCAAGGAAGACTCCTTCTGCACTTGGAGCATTGTGCTCCCACAGGTGGGACACTGAGGGTGGAGTTTATCTCACAGATGATAACACCCATACTTAGGGCATTGTTTCAGTTTCTCACACCATGGTGTCTGGTATCATTTGAGATGCCCTGAGATGCCCTAAGATGACCTTCCTGGACACCAGTTCCTCATCCAGAAAGGTCAAGGCCTCCCATAAGGCCCGTGTCCTTCTAGACCTATGCAGACACCTTAGGGTACTTTACACAGTACCTATGTGTGGGTCACTGACTGGAGCCCTGGTGTCAGTATGTGGTGGTCTGGGCTTTCAGAATAGTCAGTGGAGAGCTGGTCAATGCAGTCAGCAGAGCCCAGAGGGCTCTTCATCAACCACATCCATTAGGTTACCACTGGTACGCATCTTGCTCTGGCATTGTTCACCTGCTGCATTATGGACAGAATGTAGTGTGGTTCTCTCACTGATGAAAAAAACTGCTGATGTGGTTCTCTCACTCATGAAAAAAAACCACCCCACCAACGAGAAAAGAGGCTCACTCTGTTTCCATTTTTCTTTAGATGCTTTATTGAGGAGATATTATAAACTATATCAGCCCTAAATTTTCCCCAGAAGCTTGGACACTCACACTGGCCATGGTCAACAGTGGAAGATTCAGTGATGTCCAGGAAAGCTACTGACATTGGTTCACTGCCCTCTCTATGTGCAGGAACACAATACAACTGGTGAATCTCTCATACCAGTACCTCTTCCTAGTAAATATCTCTACAGCCCTACGCTAGGCTAATGAAAAGGAAATAAATGCCAGCCATCTGGTGATTGCTTTGTCCCCACTGAAGGGTTATGCTCTACCTCTGCCAGTCAGCAAGCCTAACGGAGGCTGTTTTGCTTCGCTAGTTTGGTTCAGCCATATTCTTCCCAAGGAACATGGTTTCCCAGTCCCACAGTGAAGTATCTACCTACCATATGGCCCAGAACAATTTTTCTAACAAGGGTGTCCCTTAGACTGCCCTAGAACATCCTAAACTTGTTGTTACCCCCAATATGTCTGGTCTGTCTTTTCTGCTCCAGAAATGAATATCCACCAGGTCAGAGGGATTTGAGATGAAGCTTCATATAAACCAGTTTGGCTATGGGTTATAGGCCAGGGCTTGGATACATGGGAACAGAGATAGGCTCCTTCAGATACTGACAGAGCTTGCTCTGCTGTTTGAAATCACATCCTGGGCCTGCCTATACCAAAGGCTGAAGGAGTTTAAACACCAAAATTACTCTGTGCAGTTGTACTGGTCTGGGAGTTGTACTCAATGTTGAGCTTGAGTCATCACAACAAAACACCTCAACCCAATGGTGTCCAAGAAGCTGGTAAAGGCAAAGCTCAAGTACAATTTTCTCGGTTCCCTTCCTTCCCTCTATGCCTCAGTTTCCCTACCTGGAGGGTAGCTGCTCCAGAGTAGGCAGCGCAGACAACCAGCAGCCTGGATTTGAAACATCACAGCAGGTAGTTGCCCAAAGTCATGCTGCATGACTTTCAGATGCCTCCAAGAGGCATCTGCCTCCATCTGCAATATGGCCAGGGAGAAGGAGGAGGTGTGTACCTTGGGGACAGAGAGGAGGCATCTTTTCCTGCACAAAATCAGAGAGGTAGAGCTACAATTTCACCATGAAACACTTTTCCACTTGCCTTTTGGACTCTACGTATTACAGCAACACAACGAACCCTAATATGAGCCTTAGCTCTGCAGTCCCCAAGTGGCCATGTAGCAGTGGTGCAGAGAAAACTTGGGGAGTCGCTCAGGCGATTGTGGATTCCCTCCACATCTCCACTTCATCACGGACTTTCAAGACACAAAGATCCATCTGACCAGGGAACATTCAAACAAAATCATCATCAGTGAGCAATAAAGGCTGCTGAACTGTCCATGCTTTTGAGTAGCTGCACAGCCCATTTTACACCAGGGAGAGGAAGGGAAAACATCCCAACAGGGAAATAATTTCCAGTTCTCTAGTCCATAAAATCTGAAGACTTTTTCAACTATTCCTGCTGCTTTGTTTCATTTCCCTAAATCATGCACAATAAAGTCTCAATATCCTACCAAGAGCTTCAGTTACAGGTAGGGAAGCAAGTGACTGAGAACCAGCACCACTGTCGGCTCACGCTGGTGAAGACACCAATACCTCTGAGACTTGTGATGGCAAAGCCACCTGCTCATCAGAGGTGTAAAACTCTGATGCTAAGAAACGCCACTCTCATTTACGTCCGGGCAGTGGGGTTGTGGGGGCACAAACCAGAATACAATCTGCTGGCCTCCGGGTTAGCTTTGGAAAAACAGTTGTTGATTTTGCATTTTTATTTTTAGGCACCTGGTCTAAGCCAATCTGGGAGCCTGGTTTGGGGGATTCAAGGTTTAAAACCCTGGTGTGGCTGGCAGTAGTTTCTCCCAAATTTGCACCACTCAGGTCTATCAGCCCAGTAGGATCAAGGTGTGGATCAGAGCTACGTGAGGGGGAAGAAGAGCTGGCCCTTGCTTTAAACCCTTGCCTAGATGGGAGAGGTTCCCTTCAACTTTCTCAGAAACACAGTAACAAAATAAAAATAAATCCTGTCTGGTCCTCCTGGCTGCATATTGCCCACACAAGACAATTTTGGCATCCACAAGACAAGTTTGGCAGACTTTAGAGGCACAAGCATGCCGTTATGAAGGTTGCCAAGCTCTTATCCCTCCATCTCCAAGTCCTCTGAGGAGGCTTGGTTCTCCAGCCCCATCTCACACCTGTGAGCAGGTGATACCCTGAGGGCTGTACTCTGAAAACAGCAGCAGAGGACCAATTTCCATTAGCACTCTGTCCCCTCAGGTTGACCTCCCCACCCCCAGATACTGCACAGGTAAGGCCGGCAGAGTTTGTCTCCATCCCTCCCCTTTCCTAAAGGACTTTCCCCCAAAAGCAGGCACCAGACCCACTCAGCTCTCCTCTTCATTCTTCATGGGGCCAGAGCTGTTTGCTCAGTGTGGTGGGGTCCACCACTGGTCCTTGTGGCCTCCCCCAGTTTTGCGCAGGGAGCTGTTCCTTCCCGTGCATGGATTTTCTGGTGCCTCCTCAGGTACTTCTTCAGCCGGTAGCGCTTCCCACAGACCCCACACTTGTAGGCCCCACCTCGGGAATGGAGAAGCTGGTGTTTAATAAGATGGCGTTTCTGAGGGAAGCATTTCCCACACTTGGTGCACTTGCAAGGCCCCATGCGGACGTGGATTGTTTGGTGCCGGAAGAGGTTGGCCTTCTGGTTAAAGGTCTTCTCACACTCGGGGCACTGGTAGGGCTCCTCCTTGGTGTGAATCCTCTGATGCCGAACCAGATTTGACCGCTGGGTGAAGCTCTTCCCACACTCAGTGCATTTGAAGGGCTCGCTCATGTGGACTCGCTGGTGGCGGATCAGCTTGCGGTTCATGCGGAAGCTCTCCCCACACTCACTGCACTTGTATGGCCCCTCACTCGTGTGAATCTTCCTGTGTCTGGTCAGGTTTGATTTCTGATTGAAACTCTTCCCACACTCAGGACAGGGGAATATCCGTCCACCCTTGGGAGCTCCTTTTGCTGAGACATCTTTCTTGGATGTGGATTTCTCCTGGTTCTCCAGCATCCCCTCTTTGTTGAGCTGGTAGCATTTCTTCTGCTTCCTTTTTGGGCTCTGGCTCTCCTGGGGGTTGGCCTCCACACCAAGTTCCTTTTTAATTTGGATCCTCTGGATAGCATTGAGGTTTGGCTTCTGCCCATAAAACAACCCAAATTCAATGCTTTCCTGTGGTTCTTCCTTCACATGGAGCACCCGGTTGCTGGCTATGGGGACTTCCCGTTCATACTGCCCATCAGCACCTTCTTCCTTTTTAAGCTGTTTCCGCTGTAAAGCCAACAGTGGCATCTTTGGATCATAGACTTTTCCATAGTCTGGGTTTTCTGGTGGCTCTTCTTTGATGTAAAGTTTCTGGCAAGCTATTGCAGTAATGTTTGCTGTGTCATCAGTGGGTGGGTCTGGTTCTTCCTTCATCTGGATTTTCCAAGGAGGGCTTTTTGGATTAGATGGATTTCTAGGTACGCTACACCCATGGGCTACATCTCCTTCATGGGACATACTCTCCAACATATTCTCCACTGACATGAAGGCAAAACCAGGCTCCTTTTTAATCTGGATTACCGGGAGAGACACACCATTGATGTGTCCCTCAAGTGGCTTTTGCTTAGCATGGTTCCTCTGGTGGACATTGAAATATCGTTTGGTGCTCAAGCTCTTCCCACACTCCGTGCAAATGAAAGGGCCCCCCCGGAGGTGTATCTTCTGGTGGGCCAGCAGTGTGGCACTTTGCCCAAAGCACCTATTGCAGTCAGGGCATTTGAAGGGCTTCTCTCGCTTGTGGATCTCCCTGTGGGCAATGAGCGTCCCCTTCTTCACAAAGCTCTTCCCACACTCGGTGCAAGCGAACGGCCTCTTCTCTGTGTGGGTCCGCATGTGGATGTTGAAGTAGATCTTTGTGCTCAGGCTCTTGCCGCATCGGGCGCAGAGGTAGGGACCACCCTTGGTGTGTGTCTTCTGGTGGGCAGCCAGGCATATCTCCAGGCGGAAGCAGCGCCCACACTCTCCACAGCAGAAGGGCCTCTCTCCTGTGTGGATGCTCTGGTGGGTTGTGAGGTGGCCCCGTGTGGTGAAGCGCCTCCCACACTCCCCACAAGTGAAGAGCTCCTCTGCTGTGTGGATCCGCTGGTGTCTTTTCAGGTTTCCCTTCTTGCTGAAGGATTTGCCGCACTCCTGACACAGGTGGGTCTTTAGCACCACACGCTTAACCAAGTCCTTCATGGCAGCAGTGCCCTGCACCCAGTGGTGTGTGGTGGGGCTGCCAAGCAGCAGTCAGGTAGAAAAAAAGCCACAAAGTTATGGGGATGGGCTGTCTGGGAGGATACAAAAACCATCAGGACACCCACATCAAAGTGTACCATGATGGATGCACTTTGCTCCCCATAAGGGAAAGGGTGCTGCTGCTGTGCGCCACCTCTGGTCCAACGAGGAGTGTGTCGTCTTCCTCATTGCTCAGCCTCCTTCCACTTCAGCTTGTAGACGCAATGTTTGTAACTCCATCTCCTGCCTCCTCTGATCTCCTGGAGAAGTTTCCCTGGCATTTTTTCCTGGAGACTTGGATTGGCGGACTGAAAAAAATAAAAGAAAAATTATGAAGTCATTATTTCTTCTCCACCTCCTGTGTTTGCTATGTAAACACAACAGGTGGCACCTTGGCTGCTCCATGGGAGACTGAACCTGAGATCTTTGAAGCCACAGGCTCATCTGGGCTCCAACAAAGGCAGCAGGAAAACGCTAATTTCCCCTGGCAATGGAGGGACCTATGATGCACTCGACTCGAAGGTTTTGTCTCTACTACTGCTGCAGTGACTTACTCTCAGAATAGTCCTCTGTCCTTTGACTAAGAAGATTTATAAGTAAATAAATTAATCAATTAATGCATTGTGCAGTAATTGTTGTAATTCGACCTTTTTTGATGAGTGGCTGTGCAGCAGCCAAAATCCTCCAAATCTAGAAGAAAACCAAATGGGGCATCATTTGCAAACTGGGATGTGCTGCTTTGTACTGGCAGAGCTCCATGCACAAGGAAACTGGTGTCCTCAGTGGGCAGCAGAAGTGAGACACAGACACCTAAATTGACTTTGTCTTCCTCAAGAGGGTTCGGTTGACAGTTGGGTTTGGGTCCTATGTATTTCCATTAGAAAAGAAAAAATAATCAGTGCCAACAGAGATGTGAGCAAAATCTCCTATCAAGACTGTGACCGGCAACAGGGAACAGAGCCAGAAAGACCAAGGGGAGGAAGACAGTGGTGCTGGAGATGACTGTCATCAAAGTTTATGTGGCTGGTCAGGCTTTTACTGGTGGTACTGATGGCTGAAGGTGCTGCTGCCAAAACCACCAGTTATGGGGCAGGCTGCCAGCAAGGACACGGGCTGTCAATGAAATCTGTCCCTGGAGGCCTGAGTCACTGGGAAGGTTGTGGCTGAGAAGATGATTTCCTGGGGAAGGTGTCACTGAGGTGTAAGGGGCTGGGGAGGGGGGATGCCATGGATCATCAGGGGACAAGTGATGGGAGATGTGGAGTATAAACACCCAAGCACAACTGGGATGCAGAGTTTGGAGCTGCACGCTCCTCGAAGGAGAAGGGTTAGGGTGGTAAATGAAGTGGGTGGCGACTTCAGATTTCAGAGGGCAGTTATAACAGGGAAATTTACTTCAGATTTAGTCACGCCGCTTGTGTTTCCCCTTCAGCTAACCCATCTGGATCCCCACTGATGCTGGTGAGAACCACCACTGAAGGACAACGGTGCTCCTGACCAAGCTAAATTCCCCATGCTGGTAGAGAGGAACCACAGGAAGACAAAAACAAAAATAAAAACCCCAAAAGAGTTACCTGCAAAATTATAGTGAGCCAGGAGAAACAAAACACACCCAACTTGGAGCAGTACCTGGGTTTAGTGTTTGGTAGTAAAGGGGAGACTCAGGGTAGGGAGGAGGGGGTCGACCCTCTCCCTGGGTGGGGGAGCAGCTCTGTGACATCTACACCAGGTTTTAATTCAGCAGACAAAGCCTCATCATCAACCAGGCTGGAAAGAGGACTCAAAAAAGTTCACTAGTGTGTTTTTATCAAGGAAGGTCATTAACCCCCTGAGAGGGGAGCAGATTCAGCCTCCCTCCACTAAGGACCCTCCTGTCGGGTCTGGCTGATGCTGAGGGGACACGCTCGGCCACAGCTGCAGCTGGAGCTGCACCGGGTCGCTGCCGTGTCCATGGCCTCTCCCCTCCTCCTCCATGGATGCTCGCGCTGGTCCCTTAGAGGAGACAACGCGCTGACAGGAGGGTTTCAATTGCTGCTGGGTTTTGGCAAAAAAAAAGGAACAAATCCCTGAATTCAGATCAGGGTAAAAGAAGAAATTCTTGCCTACTTTCTTCCTTTTTTTTTTCTTTTTTTTTTTCTTTTTTTTCCCCAGTATCCAGATCCTTCAAATCCAAATCCTGCCTTTACTTCCATCTCCGCAATCCCCTGGGCTCTGGGTTTATATCAAGGGCAGAACCAGATCCCGGGGAATCGCTTCGTCTTTTATTTGGGCTACCCGGACAAATGAAGGGCGGTTGGCCAAAAGCATCTTACCTGAGCGGACCATCAATCTCCGGCTGGCATTTCTCTCCTCCGGGGCAGCCTCAATGGCACAACAGTGTTTGCGACTTGGCTGCAAGTTGTGTTGCAGCCGCAGCCGGGCTGACCTAAAGGAAGTCTGTGGCCAGTGCGGTGAGAGCTACCGGAGGAAGGGTGAAGCGACACAAAGACAAAGAGCCAAGGTTGAAGGAGCAGGGGGAGGACAGGGGAGATGCTCTCGACTCGTGCCGCCGGGAGGCATTTTCACGCCACCACCGAAGCGTTGGCAGGAGCACGGAGAGGTACAGGAGGGCAATTTCTGCCCGATGTGTCTTTCTTCTGCACCGCTATACTGGTGGGAAGCTGGAAGGGTCCCCAGCTCGCACTGCCTTCTGGGAATTGTAGTTCTTCCCAGCAGCTCTGGTCCCCCATCCTGCTCTCTCTGCCCTGGCAGCCCCTGGGTCAGGATCAGGCCATTTCTCTCCTCCCCGAGCTGAGAGTATTTGGTTTTGGTTTTGTTTTTTTTTTTAATGTTTTGGGCAGGAAAACATCCCGCAGTGCTGCAAGCATCCTTCTTCCCTCCCAGGCTGAGTGTCTGAGACTTGCTCCAGGAAGCGTGAGGAGAGGACAGATGCATTTCAGGGTATATTTCTGTGTCCCGAGCAGCTTGCGACCCCCTTGGGGGGAGGAAGTAACCGAGGCTGGTGCCTAGTTACCAGCAAAGGATGCCTTTTAACCCTCAGTGAAAGCACAAAAGGCGTGTGAGGATTTGGCAAGGGTGGATGCTGAGACATAGGGACTAGATTTCACAGAGTGATGACCACCATCTGGGAGAGGCTGAGCCCCAGCAGGACCTCACCAAAAGCACCCAGATCTCCCTGGATGTGCCCTGCACAATGAGGCTTAGAGACTCAGCAGGGAGCTCCAGCCCAGGATGCTTCTCTGGAAGGGTTCTAGGAGCATGTGCATGACGAAAAGCTGCTTCAGCATGACTTTTCCCCAGGGCAGCAACTAGGGGCTGTCCTATGCCTCTGAGGCTGGACAATAGCACTCAATCCTGCATCTTCCAGCGCCTCCAAGCCTGTCCTGAATGTGAAAACAAGGCTGCAAACATGTTATTCTCCCCCTCTGACTGAGGGAAACTGAGGCAGGAGATGGTGAGGCGCTTGGCTCAGATCACAGAATGAAGTTTAGGGTTATGGGTTCCCTGGAGTTCAGATGTAGTCTACAAACTGTAGGTGCCTTGGTTAAAATCAGGTGATGAATTTCCTACTCCAGTACAAACCAGCAGTATGAGACAACAGTGCCAGTATGAAGGTGTCTCTATGCCAGCTTGTATCCCAGTCCAGTAAAGGAAGAAGTCGTACAAATATATACAACCATCTTTATACCAGTATATGCACAGCAGAAGATACACAAGCCTCATTAAGTTTGTGTTACTGAAGGTCTTTGACACATGAAAGTACCACAGCAGGTCCCAGACAGACAGGAGAGACCACGATGGTAGGCCACAGTAGACCCCAGGTGTGCTGAAGTGAGATTCCTTATGTGCAGGACTTCTTAGACAACACATTCCCCTTTTCCATCCTTCTCATTTCCAAGCTACCATCCCACAAATCCTGCCTTCCCCTGGGACTCAACACTTTGGATGGTGCCAGTCAGCAGCTCCATCAACTGGCCTTGCCTTGGTGTGTGACACCGTGGAAGGAGAGAGGCTGAGATGGGACATGGATGGGGGACTCACCTGGAACATCTGAGGGGAATATTTGTGTGACTCCTTTGCTGCCAGAGAGATCTGGAGGAAGGGACCAGGATCATGCCAGTTCAGCTATGGCAGTGTGCATTTGTCCACTGGGGTACAATTTACCTTATTCTAAAGTGGACTTTTCTGGTAAGGCAGATGAGTCGTGCCCTCAAAGCTCCTGTTTCTCTCCATTGACATCTGCATGCATTTTCCCAGGTGAGTCCCCCCACAGCTCATCCTCTCCTTCAAGCAGACGAGATCTACCTGCTGTCCCCTCAGGCTCATACAAAGGCCCAAAGTCCAAAAAACAGAAGATACTGAATATGCCTTGTTATGACCCCAAGGTTTTGCTCACGTGGTCCAAAATAGACTCAGAGAGCCTCATGCTTGTCCCCAGAAGGGTTCCATAGCCAAGTTGTCAGTGCAGGGTTAGACTAACTATGTCCAATATTGCCTCTTCCTAAACCCAGTTTGGAAGTGGTGACCTCCCAGTCTGAACTGAGTTTCTGCTGTCCCGGGGAGACCCATTTTGGAAGTGAAGCTGTGCCATCAGCTGCAGTGACTCTGCCTCTGCAACATACCACTAGATGCCAGTGAAAGCTCTTCCCAGCCTGTTCCAGCTTTGAAAGTCTCACGCTTTTGGCAATTTGATTTGTTTTATTGTATTTTTTAAAAGGTAATCCTTCACTTTTGATCTAATAAGGCCTTCTTGCATCTGGGAATTTGGGTAGCATGTATAAATTTATGTGTAAATGTGTTTTGTGTATCTCCTCTCTCTCTGTTTCTATTTCTCAAATATATGTATTTGCCTTTGTTTGCTATTATTTAGATGATAACTCCTTCCCAGTGTCTCCCCAGACCAGGTTCTTAAATCTATGCTTCTTTCTTCATCCCCCTTCCTATCAAACACCCCCAAACCCTTCACCTGCCAAAGCCTCTAGCCACCCCATCATGACTTGATGTCCTGACATGAACAGTCGGTCCCAGAAAGGTACAGGTGCTGACATGACATGTCCAAGCCCTGCCCTGCTCTGGGAGATGTTTCCTCATATCAAGTGACCAAGAGGCAAGACACAGGTCCAGCTTACCCAACTCTGGGAATAATAGCCTGGAGGAACAGACCTGCATGGAGCTGGGGAGGGCACCATGGACCAGAATCAAGTGAGTGTGGTAGAGCCGATAACCAGCTTGCACATGTTTGGTGTTTAGTGGGAAGGTGAAAAGAATGAAACTTGTAGACACTGCAGTACTAGAAAGGAAACCCTATGTGAGGAAAGGGTTAAAAATAAATAAAGTTCACAGTCCTGTGCACCAGCAAGCTCTATGCTGCCCTTCCCTGGTGTAGAGGTCAGTACAGGACTGAAACGAACTCAGATTTTCTCTTTTAGTGCCTGGAGTTCTGCACTTTGCAGAACATAATCAGTCCCATGTTACCCACCGATGTTTTTGCAAGGTCTAAGCCTTTGAGCAGCCTTCAGGCTTTGCACACACCAATTTTTTTCACCTGGTTGGTCAAGGTCCAAGGAAATTGGACTATCCCATGGGCACTCAGAGTGAACTCAAAGCTCAGCAGCTATCCAGGCAGCAGGAGGGATATTTGTGTGGGTCAGGGTATGTGGTGTCCTACATGTGTTGGGCACGGCCACCCCCTCATGGCAGAGGACCATCAGGGTTAGGAACATCTTCCCCTTGGGGCAAGTTGTGTTTTGGTGTAGCATTCTCCTCCAGCGCACTGTGCACCTCTCACTCTCTGAAGTTCCTGATGCTCATTGCCATTGGAGACAAGATGTTAGCCTTGATTCAGTAAAGGTCTGATCCAGTTTGGTAATTTCTGTGTTGTTTTTTTTTCCATACAAATCCAACTCTATGTTTGACCAGCCAACTGTGTCCGACAAGGCTGCATGGGAGAAGTGAGAACTAAATTTAAGCTGAACTGTCATATGCTCCAGTGCCTGATTAATTATACAATGAAATAAAAATGGAATTTGGCAAAATAAAGGAGGAGGGGGAAATGAAATCTTCACTCTGTTTTAGAAGGAAATATTGCCGCAGGCTTTATTAAAGATGCCACAGTTAATCACATCAGGAGGCTTGAGGGCGCGAGGTGGCTTGTTGTGCTGGGTACACACAATGCAGGAGAGCTGGACAGGCACAGAGAGATAAGGGAGCAGGAAGCCCCCGTTATTTGTTCAGGTGAGTCAGTGATTGTTCCTGAGATTTGCAAACACGATAGGTGCCAGCTGAGGCTGAGACAGCCCCTTGCTACCTTGCAACACTATAGATTTTTTTTCATTAATTTAGGAAACAACTCTTACAGTAAGGCAAATGTGACAAAGGAGAATAAAGTGTTTAAATGACAAGTAATTTTCCATGCTATTCCACCCCTCCTGCTTTTCTTTAATTGCTTTTGAGCATCTGATTAGGAAGGAAAGCTTTTCTTTCTTCGGCCCACATCTCCTACAGCTTCATTGTGCAGCTCAAGCCCACGGTTTGCCATCCTGCTGCCACAAAAATAATTACTGTGTCTGCGGCCGTTTGCATACCCACCACACTCAGCTGATAAGGGCTTGGAATGAAAAACTGGTTCAAGCGCAAATGGGCCCAGCACTGATTTCAAGCCTGGCCAGATCACAGCGACCCAGCCACCTGCCTGTCCTACGAGTGATGGGCTTCTCATATGTGAAGACTCAGTTGTTTTGTTTTGTTTTCCTGGGGAGAGCTGCAGTCAAGGCTGGTGGCTGCAGGGCTTCTGTCAGGAGGGAGAAAGAAGGATTATGGCTATGCTGCCCCCAAATCAGAAACCTCTCGTTTCCATACTCACTGTGCCCCGTGTGCTGTCAGCATTGTGGGAGGGTTCAAACACCTCCAGGTCCTTTACGTGCTGATCAGGGAACTGGGATGCTACAAGGACCTTGGGACCCAGCCCTGCACCAGTCACCCTTTCATCCCCTGAGTTCCGCTCTCTTCACCCTGGTTGCAACTTTCCTTCCCAAACGACAACCCCATCAACACCCATAAAATCTAGTGGGGGCTAAATGACATGCCCAAGGTTGATCAGCACACAAGTAGCAGAGCAGAGAAGCCCCTCAGAAGCTGATGTAAGGCAGCTCAGCTCTGTTGCTTAACAGAGCAGCCTTCCCAGTGCCTTCCTAATGCACCAGCTGCTACCCAGTGCTCTTACTCTCCTGGCCTCATCCTTCCTCCACAGATAAAACCCTTAGGTCCTCCCTGACCATAGTCACATCCAATAAAGTTGCAGCTACTTCAGTAGTGAGTGCTACTTGCCCTCTACCGTCTTTCATTCCCCACTTCCCACTGAAAGGGAACCAAGTGTTTATTCCTAGGACTGTAGGTGTCTTCCAAGTCTAGACTATAAAAGCAGGGCACGAGCCTGGCCTGTGCTAGTGCCTCAGTTTCCCTGTCTGGAGGGCAGTGTGGGCAGATGTAGGCATGGCTGGGAAGGCGAAGCCTGGGCATTCAAATACCTGCAGCAGAGCTAGGCTGACTAATAGTGAGAGGAGCTTATATTCAGTGGAGGAATTTTAAGGGCATGATTCATCTGCTATAATTTAGACATCTGCCTTAGGCTGAGATGAATCGTGATATACTCGCGGCCCTGACCCCCCCCCCCCCCCCAACTTGGTTTCTGCATCCTACCTAGGAAGCCTGGCTCAGGCACAGATGTGCACATGTTGTGTGTAAATCCTGCTGTCAGCCGCCTGCCCGAAGGACCGAACCCCGATGCGCTGGGTCCCCTCTTCTCCTGACTCTTGCCCACCCCACTCCTCTCTGGGATTTGTCAATGGAGACTAAAAGAAAGAGGCAGGTGCGAATTTACCCACCAGGAGGTGTTATGCCTCCTCTGATGTCACAAGATGCAGGGCTCGGGGGGAACCCCACTGCATACAGCCCTGAGAGTTGTGAACAGCTGTGGGAGAGCTGCTAATAAATGTGTAACTAAGTCCCCCAGGCTGCTCTGCTGCACTGATCTTTCTCTTTCTTTGCCTTCCAGTGTAGAGGATATTTCTTTCCTCCTTGCATTGCTTCCTTGTTACATCCTCCAAGTGGTAGGAATACATCCTAAGAGAGGAGCATCACCCAGTCCCCTGAACCAAGGAAAATAGTAACCCTGTACTGAAATGCTCAGTCTATGCTTAGAGGATGGGCTTCCTTTGCCATGGGACAGCTATTTCTTCTTCCTTCAGCTGCAGTTTGATTTCATCTCTCTGATCCCCTCTATCACCCTCCTCACACTCATTCACTGCTCTTCACTTGAGAAAGGGTAATCAGGATTTATATACATATAGTCTACAAGACTTAATAAGGATAATGAATTCATTTTAAGAGGGCAGCGATACTCACACGTTCAAAGTGGTTTTATCTACAGAGGACAAGCTACATGGTGGAGAGGACAATTCAAGCAAGACCTTTCATCAGCGTTTCCGACTTCCTCAAAGGCCTAGAGAGTACTTCACAAATCTAACTCTAGGTGATGTGAAAGGCTGGTGGAATTAAAGCCTTCGTCTTCATCCTTCAAAGCCCAGCTGCTCTCATTTTTAGGGTGTGCTTTTAGCCATCACAGCCGGAAAACCCTTTGGATTCAAGCCAAGCAGCCTTAAAAAACAAACTTGCAGATGTAGAAATGGGGTCTTGTGGAGTTACAGCAGGACGTGGAAGTCAATGTTTCAAGAAAAATATCTGGGAGCCCTCCTGCTCAAGGACGCTTAGGAACAGTATCTGCCATGCTCCTAGTGGTTCAGCCACCACCCTGAAAGGAGACACCCAGAGCGTTATTTGGACTGCTGTGTCCCCAAGGCTTCACATCGCTGCTGGTTAGCCGTTGTGAGACAACCAGCAAGGAAGGCTCTTGACAGCTGTTTATAAATATTTAGCATCCTGCCCAGGCAAGGAGTGATGGTAAAGCGCCCATGTTTCCAGAGTGCAGGAGTTTGCAGTGTGAGCTTGCAGCGGTCATGAGGATTTGTTGGGTGCCTGCTCAGGGGAGAAGAGATTTTTGACATTTAAGGGTTTGTTCTCTTGTTTTCTTACGCTTCTTTTAGAGGTGGAGAAAATGAGTGGCATCCTGGCTTTTGTATTTTATATGCTACTTCAGAGGATGATTTAAAGGTCAGAAAAGAGGGCTGGGAATGAAAAAAAGCCCTGCTGCCTTGTTAGCCGCTCAGTCAGTGTGGGCTGTGACATGCTGTCAGGCAGCTGTAGCTCTGCACAGCATTAGAAACACCTTCACGCACATCTCACATTATCCCCATTTTCTTTGGAGCAAGCCAAATCCTTTATTTGAAGTGAAATCTAGAGCAAGCACCGGCTTTCAAAATTAACAAAATGCTGACGTTCAACACCGATTCTTTGCAAGAACAGAGCAGATGTGAAAACAACCTGAGCAGCATTGATCTTTGAACGTGTGATTTCACTCTCTGTGCAATTAATTCAAAGCTCTTGGAATCAGCTTGTTTGCAAGCATGAGAGTAGGGCAAGAGACCGGTTATCATCTAGCAACAGAAAGAGAAACAAATGTTTTTTTTAGTACTGACCTGCAGTGTGGGGGCATACATGAGAAGCCAAAGGTATGGATCAACAGCTTAGTGCCTGACCGGCAGGTAGAGATGTGCAGAGTGCACCAACGGTTGCCACTATGTCCCACATAGTCCAGCGTGTTCATGATCTTCAGTGAAGAGGAGGAACAGGCTGCCCAGCGAGGTTGTGCAGTGTCCATCCCTGAAGACTTTCAAGACCTGCAGCAACCTACTTTGGCCTCGTAGCTGAGCCTGCTGCAGGCAGGAGGTTGGGCTGCAGACCTCCTGACGTCCCTTCCAGTCTAAGATATGTTGTGATCCTAAGACCCTATGACCTAGGCGATGTCAGAGTTACTCTCAGGACCTCAGCAGTTGACACCAAATTAAGGGCCCGATAGACCTGCAATTCAGAGGGAGCTTGGGATGCCTGCAGAGCAGTTGTGAGATCTGAGCTTATCCAGCCAGCTGAGGTGAGGCTGAAGAATGATCTGGCTGCAACTTCTTTCAGGGGAGTCACACAGCAGTTGGAGCCACACTCCTCTCTCTAATGGCAGACGATATAAGCAGTGGCAATGACCACAAACGGCAGGTTGTGAAGTGTAGGTGGGGCATTAGGAAAACATTTTCCCTTAGAGAGGTGATGCACAAGAGCTCTTTCCCCATGCCTGGAGCTGCTGCTTTGGATAGCCAGAGCACAGCAGTGCAATTCTGCAGTGGTGAGTGGTCATCTCTCTGTGAGGGTGTAAGTACCAAGGATATTTCTTCCCCCTCATTTAAGTGAAGCACTGTAAGGCAGTGCTGTGTCTGAGCACACGGTTGGTGCCCGGTTGTGTCTTGTTTCCCTGGAGTCTGGTTTTGCTCTGGGCTGAGATGGGAATTCAGAGCAAGACTTGTTTTTCTACCTCTTCTTTCATTTGTTTCATACGTTGCATATGGCCTCCTTTTGTGTGTGCGTATGTGGGGTGTCCGTGGCGATATCAAATTTGTTCTCCAGTAAAACAGATAATATGGAAATATACCTCAAAATGAAGCTGTGAGTAATCACCTGTCTCCTAGAAAGGCATCCAGTTTTTACTGAAGATCAACAGATTGTTTATTCCTGTATTTAAAGGGATTTCACAGAAACACGGAATGGTTGAGGTTGCAAGGGACCTCTGCAGGACATCTGGTCCAACTGCCCTGTCAAGCAGGGCTGCCTAGAGGAGTTTACCCAGGACCATGCCCAGATGACTTTTGAATACCTCAAATTTCTACAGTTTTAAGTACCCCAAAATTTCTATTGCACTCTAAGGGTTGTCCCAGCTTTAAAATTGGTGAGAATGGATGCTCTTCAGCCACTCTATTCTGGGCTCCACAGAGGACTTCTCCAGCTCCCTAACTGATACACATGCTAATTATGTGATAATAAGCCTCATTTAGTGTGAACCCAAGCACTCGTCTCCTGCTCTGAGCTGGGCTGAGTTAGCGGTTTGTGCCGCAGAACTGAAAACCGGAGGACTTTCAACACAAGCCCAACGCCTTTGTTGGAAGCTAAATCCCCTGTTGCTCCTCCAGGGCTCCCTCTGCGCAGTGGGAAGCTGTCAGTCCCCTCTCCGCTTGTGTAGGCGAACTGCCGTGATTTTATAAACACGGGCGACGTCCCTGGAGAGCAGACTGCTGTTAGCAAATCAGTGGATGGTTCCCCTGTCGAACGGAGCGGATGGTGCTTATTAACAGGATAAGCACCATAAAAGAAACCTTTGAAGTGCCAGAGCTTTGTTGTTCTGCTGTTGAAGTCAATGAAAACTTTAATACTGGCTTCCACTGGAGTGGAACTAGGCTCTCGCCATTTATCTTGAAGCACGTACTGGAGATCACTGTAACCTGGGAAAACATCCCTGCGTGCTTTCCCTCTCTCAGTCTTTCTTAGGTAGCTTTACAGGCAGTAGTAAAGTGGTGGTACTACAAACCCCTGCAGTCCTCAGCCAGCCCTGAATCTCCTTTTGAAGCCCGTGCAGGGATACCCCGCTCTTGCTGTTCCCTGGCAGAGGATTGGGAAGTGAAGGTCAGTGCCAGCGTCTCCAGTTTCACCGGTGGGGAAACCAAGGCCCAGAGCAGGGAAGCGATTTTTCTCCATGTTGTGAAGCACTAATACAGTGCTGGAAATTAAACCCAAGTTTCCATCCATTTTCCTAGGTGTGTGTATGGGAAAGGGCATGACAACTAGGTCCGACTTCTGGGTGTCCTGTCCTTCCACGCCTACAGTGCTTTAATTCACTCTAGGAATGATTTTAAAAGAGTTTTATGTTGTTGCTAGTGAACAGTTCTTTCTGAAAGGCTAAACAGAAATCAGTGACTCATCTTGGCTAGGAGCATCCCTCTCTTTTGTGCTACCTTGGCATATTCCTGCACTGGAAACGGTGCAACTACATTTCTCTTGCCTCTGGGTTTTTACATGAAGATATCTTTATACAAATTAACTTATCTTTAAATCTTTCATGTGTGAAATGAATTGCTCACATTATTCTGGTTGTCTAGCACCTGCTTAAAAACTTCCAGTGATGGAGAAGCTCCAGCCTCCCCAGTCAATAAATCCCAGCATTTCTTTCAGGAGGAAGCAGAATTTATGTCACAGTCTTTCTAAAGCGACCTCAACCTGTCCCCTGAAAAAGGCTTCTGTCATAATGAATCCTGTCCTTCTGACCCATGGTGTGGATAGCCATGCAGTGTAGCCCCTTTTCTGTTGTTGCTCCTGACGAATACAACCTCACTAGCCACTACGGCATCTCACAGTGTGTGATTTTATTTGCGAGAGCAGCTGGTGTCATCACACTGAACAGTGCTCTTCCTACGAAGCAATTGGTCACTGCTGTGGCACAGGCTGGGCAATGAGAGTTAATTACAAAGCAAACAGACTGGCAATCAGGTGCCGGAGACTTTGCTTGGTAATGAGCTCCTACAGTTTCTCTTTGTGAGGGACGCTGGGTTGTGCCTGTTCAGTAGAGCGTATTTCAGGCTGCTTTTGCAGAGTGGGAACATGGTGTTTATCCAACTTTGCTTTTGCAAAGTGGAAACAAATGGGGCTGTCTATCCAACAGCAGTCCTCAGAGGTGGCACAATCCCAGCCATGTGCTTGTAGACGATTTCCAGGTTCTGCCTCCATATTCTTCCTTCTTGCTGCCCTGGCTCCTCCTTCCCAATCTGCTGCATCATGCTACAGAGCAGATCCTGATAACTTTGCTCACGTTGAGCAGCACATCAAGATACACACCACCTGAGCTGACTTCACACTTCTGAGGCAGCCTTGCTCTAAGTAGTCATTAGGGTCCCTCTGTTGTCAATAAAAGATAATAAAAGGCTTAGCCCACCCCAAGGTAACGTGCTGAAGATAAGTGGGCTGAGATGTCCTCTAGAGCATCCTCTTTCTCTCCATTGAATATAAAGGGACCCTGGACATCTGTCTTAGGTTAGACACCTAGACCACCAGAGGGAGGTGAGATGAAGCCCTAGCCTTGGTCTGCAAAGGGTCTCATTGATGTCTGTGAGGCTGATGTAGAAAGATAGTGTGGCGTTGGCTCTGTGGATTAAACATAAATATCTAATGTCTTTTGAGATGCTCTGCTCCAGCATGTTCCAACTTTTGCTCCAGGGAAGTGCAAGTCTCCAAAGGCTCTGTCTCATCTCTCTCTTCCCTGTGTGTGTATCTTGAATACCTCAAGGCTGTGCAAAAGGCAGTAAACACCTACATTTAGACACCTAATTTAAATCTTCTTTCATATGAGTAAAAATGTACATGTTGATCTGGTGTGCATATACAAAATAGAGGCCGATTGCTTCTGTGTGATCCAAATGTCCTCACCGGTGGTTATCTTCGCAGGCCCACTCAGGAGACCTCTCTGTTTGCTGACAGAGGTGCAGAAAAGAGCATTTCCCCGGGGAATCACTGGATGACCCACGTGAGGACATGATTGTGACAAGAGTTTGACAAGCTGGTTCTTTTGCTAACTTGTAGACTTTGACCTCATTTTGAGAAAAACATCAGTCAGGAGCGGAGATACTTGTCAGGATTTAGAATATCTCAGTATGCCTTTATCAGTAGATGGAGATTTTTTTTTTTATCCAAACCAAAGATAACACCACCTGTGAAATCAGTCAGACTTGGGCTCATGTCAGCTGTTCCTTAGAGATGCTGGTTTAACAAGCTGAAGCTAAAAAGCTGAAGTTAAACCACTTCCTAAAATCATGAAACCTGTTAAAAAAGATTTTTTAAAAAAAGAAATTTTGCATGATTTTTTTTTTCTTTCAAAGAAACGTGAGATTCCCCATAATAATGTGATTTCAAGTGGTGCAGTAGTGAGTGAAACACAATAACTGAGGTTCTCAGGAACATCAGAAGTGTTTAGTCACATTGCATAGAGGAAGCAAGTGATCAAGATAGTGGGAAAAAAAAAATCAAGACAGTATAAAATAAAGCCAATGTATAGGAAGCAACTGTCCATCCTAACAAAGCGTACAGCTGAGTTAATCACTGTAGACTACTTTGTCATCAAAAGAGAAAATAGTCACTTTCACATTATGATTCATCTGGCCTATTTTGGCTCATCTCAAAGTACATGTCTGAGCTGTGCCTCAGGACCCATTGACCAAGCTGATTAGATCTCTACTTGCTTCAGAAGGTCTGAAGTTGCCTAACTCAGAAGGAGACAGCTACTTGCCCAATATTTATTTTTGCCTGAATTTCCCCCCCTCCAGCTGTTCCAGCCGTTGTGCGTGGGACATTTTGCACAGAAGCAAACCCCACCCCACCTCCCCCACCCCCCCTTTCTCTGTTTCTGCATTTTCAAGTCACATTTAACCCTGTTTGCAACAACTGCCTCCTGTTTCTTTATTTGACCCACAGTAATTGCGGGAGCGTGGGAGGAGAGCATGATCTTGCCAACTCTACTTTTCCTGCATTGTCTTGGACTGCATTCATGTAGTAACACCGTGCAACAAAAGCCACATCAAATGGTAACGAATGTTTTTGTAAGCTGACAGGGAGAAAAATGCTGATAATTAGTAGGCTGAAAACAGAGGGAGGGGTGTGCAGTGCTAATCTTTTAAGACGAGCTATTCTGGTTATCTGCCTTTTGTTGGTGATGACCAAGAAATGTAAACCTTTTCCCCATTCTTTTCACTGTCTGCCGGGAGGATGTGCGATCAACAAGGAGACCTTAGTAGCAAAGGACCTTGAAAAACGCATTTCCATGGTACTACAAAAATTAAATTAAGAAGCTCCCAAGTGTGTGACATGTCAGCTCTTCTGAGTTATTTCATTCCATCTGGGCTCCCTTATGTACTTAAGGCGCTCTCAGAAAGAGGTCCCAGTTCAGTTCTCTCCTTCTCATTTCAAATGGCATGTGCCAGATAATGTGTATGAGAAAAGGCTGTTTGTTAAACTTTGTGGGTTCATGATCCACGCTCCAAAAAGGTGATGAACACAACTGACATGCTCAGCATAACATTCCTCGTTAGGAACAATTACTTCCTAATTAGCGCTAGACAGCACATACACCGACATTTCCTCTGATCCCAGTTGGGAATAGCACAGTTGTTTTTTCCCCAGAAGCTGATAAGGCAGCTGATAACCCATCCTGGAGCAAGCTGGCTCCTGAAAAGGTGGCACAGCTGGGCAGGTGGCACAGCTGGCCCACCCAGAGCCACCAGCGGGAGCAGAATGATGCTGCATGATGCTCTGCTCTGGTGAGTCAAGCCTGGGCAGTCTGATAGATGACGGCATAGACCTTATTATTTATCAGCTCTCTGAGCTCACAGCCAACAAATCTCCTCTGGAAACCTCCAAGAAAATTTCTCAGCGCTAGTGACATCGTTTCTGCAGTGAGGGGAGCCTTTTAGGGAAAACACGCCAAACCCTTGTGTCCTCCCTTCTTAAAACCCAGACAGCATGAAAGCTAAGGCCCATTCATGGAAAGCTTTGCCCATAGTAACTCCAGTTGAGGAGGGCAGCTCCTGGAGGACTCAAGTCTGTGCCCTTGCACTGTGTAGTGCAGGTTGGATATTGGAGTCTCCTGTCAGTGCCCAGTTTTAGTGTCTGTTGGGAGCTTCTGGAACCACCTCTGAGGCATCCCGGCGGTGACAACCCTGCATGACTGATGCCAAGTAGGTAATGGTGCTCTGGTCCTCTTCTCAAAAGGGTCCTGCCATTGCCTGCCCCAAGGGCAGTTCGTGTTGCTTACTTGAAGCTTCGCCTGTCTTTCAGAGGGGAGGTAGAGGAGCCATGAAACAGCTGAATACCTGTTCCTTGGTCTAGTAGATACCTTGTCTGCTGTGCTGGAGCCATTCCTCCTGGAAGGTATTTGGATATGGTTGTCTTGTGACTATCTGACCAGAGTCTGAGACTTATTAAGAGTAGTGGCTTTGGACAAGGGCATACCTGAAGCCCACCATCCCAGGAGATGACAATGTCACAGGCGATGTTACATACTGCAGGGAAGAAGGTACCACCAAAATATTTTCCCTGGTAATCAGTGATTTGGGAAGACTGTAGTGTTGGATCCTAATTACCAGAAGGTGAGTAAGTGATGGGACCAGGTAGCACAGTGTCTCATGGTAAACACAAACAGGATGCTTCAGATTCAGCAGCCTTGTCTCTGAATTATGCTGTGATACTCTTCATTCTTTGCTTTATTTAGCAATGCAGAGAGGAAAGTCATTTAATCGGTGAAGACAGCACAGTGTAGCCAGCAGTAATCCATTATTTTCTTTGCCACTCATTGGAGATTAGCACTAATTGACGGTCATTAGCTACGAAGTGCCTCTAATCAGTCAGATTTTATCAAGTTTTACACCCATCCATTCTAGAAATTACAGTCCTCCTGTCTGCCTTGCCATCACCCATGGCAGTTGCATAAACCAGAGAAAGACAACCTTCGACCCCTCTCCCCAAATAATCAAAACCACATTATTAGCTGTCCTTTTTTCCTAGCCATCCATTGGACTGCACAGGCTCAGTCTCAAGATTTCATGTAAGGACTTGACAAAATCCTGCTTCAGAATTGCCCCCTTTGCATGCCTGAGAGATGCTCAAATTAAAAAATGTAATCTGCAAGTTTAACAGGTGCATTTATAGCTAACATCAGAACATCACAGTATGATTTACATATAAATACCTGAAATCTTCCACATCCCAACTGCCCGCTGGCAAAAGCAGTTGAAGCATCATGGCCTTGACATCAGACGAGATGTGTGGCCCATGACAGTGGGTACACCATATACTAGATTTTTACCACTACTAAAGTTCAAAAATTTCTGGAGGAGGAGTTGAGTTCCCAAAGCATGAAATAGCTATGCCACATAATACAGGAGGGGAGAAAGATGGATGGCAAATCTTTGCTTCCACAAAAACCTTGTGGTATCTTGGCACTATGATAAGACAGAAAACTGTTCATTTTGGCAGGTTTTGTCTGCAAGATCCCCAGAAAGCGAACACAACCGGAGCCAATTCACAACTTCAGTAGGTTGCCAGGCTGTGTCTATCCTGGCAGTGATGTTTGCAGAGAGGGTCAATCATTCCAGCTCACAAACACACAGAAAGAATCGAAAGAGTGAATGCATCTGAACTATGGGGATATTTACTGTTGTATGCAGGCTGTAAGAGTCTCCAGTTAAAAGTGTATGTGCTGCTCTCCTCAGCAAACAGCTCAATTTATAATTAATATTAGAAGAAATTATTTAATGTGGTGATTTTTTAAGGACCTGTTTCATTTGGGAAACAATTTTATCCGATTCGGAAAAAAAAGATAGTGAGTATAATTTTAGCACCAGCTGCTTAAAGGAAAAGTTCAGACAACACTCATGTAGGAGAACAGCAAAACATAATCCGCTCCTTTCAGAGAAAATTCTCATATTTTGTGTTAAAAGATCATTTATATTTCAAGGGATGGATCAGTAAAGAAATTTTGGCAGGACTTATGAGCTGAATTTAGAGGAAAGGGACAGGATTCCAGACACACTTTGCCTGTGACTCCCAGACCACCACACTGCGTCTTGAAGCGCCCTTTTCCATCTCATAATTGTCCCTGGCGTTTCCCTGTCTGCAGCCTCTATTCCTTTCTTCCCTTGGCACTAGCGAGCATTCAAATGCTCGAGCTTTCTGCACAGCCAGCAGCGACCGTATTCACATCTCTGAAACACTCTCTGTTGGCAGTGACCTCTCCAGTGAATGGAGGAGGACTCTGAGTGCTTCACAGTGTATGTCCAGCTAACCTGTGTGGACCAACATCTGTTATGCAAGGATGGAGATGCTTAAGATAGGTGCCTAAACGAGATGTCAGGGTGGGAATGAAATATTTACAGAGCACACACGTGAATTTCCTTATAGTGACTCCCCTCATAGTGGCTCTCCTCAAATATTTCTAGGGTGCGATTCATCTCATCTGAAGGTAGACTTCAAAAAAAAAAAAAAAGGATACATGCTCTTCAAATGCCCACTTATCACCATGGTGCTGCAAAGGGGAGACTAGACAGGTCACTCAATGCTCAGACATACCACAGTTGTCCAGAGTATGATGATACAACTTCTTTTTGGTGCCTCACTCTGAAAAAGTATGTTCCTTTGCTGGCCAGTGGCTCTCCTACACCAGGGGAAACCAGCAATGGTGTTCCACCAAACCCTTTAGAGTAATGTCTTGGCAGTATCTTAGAAACTATTGGGTTTGCAATGGTTTGGGAGGAAGGGAGAACTTCAAATTTATGTTTTTGGCAGGGTGCTGTTGCACAGGTTTTCTTCCATTTATCAGTGCTTCTTATTTTTACACTAAACAACTGTTACAACAATAGCTGCCTGGCAGTAGGAGGAAAAAGTTGTTAGGATGAAAACAGAGTAAGCTTCTTTAAAAACGGTGGTACATCATTTGATATATTTTTTACATATGAATGAGATCCTCTGCTATAGAATTAAACCACACACGAGAGCTGTGGCTTTAGGCAAATGGAAAGTTTTGTTGAAAAATGGAGATACTGAGAATTGATAGAGATGAGGATGGGGGGTGAAATTACTTGGGGAAGGTTTCTGCATTATCCTTTGAGGACTCTGTGTGCTGAGACGGTGTGTTAGGCTTCTCCACCTTTCTAGCATGTTTTTATTATTTGTAGTGTTAGAACATTTATAAGTTCCAGCTGGGAGCACCATGGTAAGGGATGCAGACCTCAGCGAGGGACAATTGCTCTTCTCCAAGGAAACACAGATCACCTGGGAAGGGAGGGAAACAAATTAATAGAGAAGAGAAGGACTCACCAACACAGTGCTGAAGGCCAGGAAGAAAAAGGAGGGGAGCTTCAGTCCCTGGCTGATGTGTTCTCCTTCCCTTATACCTCCACTTTATGGTGGGCAGCTCGGAGTGTGTTCTAAAGCATCTTATTGAATCCTCTTTTCCATTACCTTGACTTGGTGCTGGCATTCAGCTTAATTCTGAGGCACCTGCTCCACGCAGAAGCAGTATGGGTTGGATGAAACCCTGGCTTGCGACTTACAGGTCTTAGCAAAGAAATACTCAGTTCTGGGTACAAGGCGCTAACTAACCCTTCTCTTGGGAAGAGAAATCTCAGAATGGTTTGCCTAAATCATTCGTGATAGCTGGGAAAGGAATATGCAATTTTCATGTAGCTAGAGACAATCCCTCATAAGCTTATATTGCCTGGATAGACATTTGGAAGAAGATCTCTCTCATCCAAAACCAGGGTAGAAAATTCATGCTCTAGAAGAGCCTGTTTCTATCTGATGACTACAAACAGGGCCCGGAGGTGTCTGACTCAGCTGAAGCTGTCTGTACTGCACATGTCACAGCTCGTGGGAGAAATGAAGAAATTTCAAAGGCTAAATGCAGTTTATTCATGAGTTAGCTGCCCAAGTGCCTGTGACAGTTTCTGGAGTCCAAGGGCTTGATTCAGTCACCTGAACAAACGAATCTGGTGCTGCTAGAGATTACTAAGGGTTTCTGAAACATTCATATGAGGCTGGCAGAGATGACACCTGCCCTGGGAGCCCTGTGACCTTCTAGATCAGTAGCCAGGCAGGATGCTGTGGGCCATCTCAAATAACACCCAAAATCTCTGTTTAGGGATATGGATCCTTGAATGCTTCCAGGGATGGGGCAGCCACAACTTCCCTGGGCAACCTGTTCCAGTGCCTCACCACCCTCAGAGTGAAACATTTCTTCCTCGTATCTATTCTAAATCTCCCCTCTTCCAGTTTGAAGCCATTCCCCCTCGTCTGATCACTACATGCCCTTGTAAAAAGACCCTCTCCAGCTTTCTTGTAGGCCCCCCGCAGATACTGGAAAGCAGCTATAAGGTCTCCCCAGAGTCTTCTCTTCTCCAAGATGAACAACCCCAACTCTCCAGCCTCTCTTCATAGCAGAGGTTCTCCAGTCCTCTGATCATCTTTGTGGCCCTCCTCTGGACCTGTTCCAGCAGGTCCATGTCCTTCTTATGTTGGGGGCTCCAGAGCTGGATGCAGTACTCCACGTGGGGTCTCACAAGAGTGGAGTAGAGGGGCAGAATCACCTCCTTTGACCTGCTGGCCACACTTCTTCTGATGCAGCCCAGGATACAGTTGGCCTTCTGGGCTGCGATTACACATTGCTGGCTCACGTTGAGCCTTCTCATCAACCAACACCCCCAAGTCCTTCTCCTCAGGGCTGCTCTCAATGCATTCTCTGCCCAGCCTGTATCTGTGCATGGGATTGCCCCAACCCAGGTGTAGGACCGTGCACTTGGCCTCGTTGAACTTCATGATGTTTGCACAGTCCGCTGCATTCAGGTGAGATGAATCCAGCTCTAAGACAATGTTAGTTATGAGCCACTGTGTTACCTTACTCTGTGGATAGTCACAGTCTTGAACTTAAATCTTCCCTGAGAAGGTACCATATATGCTCTAGTCTTATATATCCATGTGCTGGAGGTCTTCAGTTCAGTCACTGTGCTGTGCTGATCAAAATAAAGGTCAATAAAAGTAAGCAATAAAGGCAAAATTCACCAGGTTTCATACACACTTCTGCAGTCAGCAAGGGCTGAACGTCCCCCAGCGTGGCATTTCATTTGAAGAAATGGCACCTGAGTGTTTCTTCTTTGCTTTCTCCCCAGGATCCTGCCTTTGAAATCACACTCCGTCTTGTCAGCTTGCTCCTCTCCTGGGCTTCCAAGCAGCTGGTAATGTCAGAAGAGTAAAGTTTAATTACTTTGACCTTGACAAACGTATAAATGCATGGGAAGAAAGGGGGAAAAAAGAAGCCATGCTCTTCAGTTGTTAGTATCTTTGAATAAAATATTCATAATAGTTAAAATGAACTGAGCAATATGATTACCTTTAACAAAAGGTTTGGGTTTTTTTTTTAATAATGTCTCTCAGTGGAAGTTTAAATGGATATATCTTTTTTTCTTTTTTTTTCTTTCTTTTTTTTTTTTTTAAGGTTGGCATAGCAGAGTATCATTGTTTTCCTTCCCAAACAAAAGATCTTATTGTACAAATCCCTGACTAGTAGAAAACACCTATTGTTATATGTCATTGCAGGTATTATTTTGTGATTAAAATTCTCTGTGTTTAAAAGATACAGCTTAATTGAAAAAAACCCTCAAGCTCCTAACTTAACTCTTTCCTGGAACAAAGATCTTCCACGTCTTTGATAAAAGGGATGAACATCATCTTCTTGATGCAGCCTGTCCACACACATGGTATAGACAGAGGGGTTTTTTTTGTTTCTGTTGGTGCCCAGCCAGGCCTGGCTCTGCCCAGCCGGGGGTTTGCTTTCTCAAGCTCGAACTCTGACTGCTGCAATCGCAGTGAATTTGCAAGAAAATACATTGTTTGTATGACTTCTAATGATGCAGCATTACTGGAAATACACAGGGATCGCTTTCGATCTGCGGCCTTCCTCCGTGGCACTCAGATATTCTTAAGGTAAACTTTTTCTCTTGCTTAGGGTTCCTGTTTGGAAGACAAAGTCCACAGGAGTTTAGATTACCAAAGAATAAAACCCACTTCTCCAAGTGCTGAGAAATTTGTCCCATTAGCTACGACACTTTCTAGTTACTTAACTAACCAGTGATCCAGGGTACAATATTTCCTTATATTCTCTCCCCAGACCTTCTCACCAGCTTCTTAACATCATACTTTGTGGGAAGACGCTAACTTAGTCTAATCTGGGAAATGTGGAGTGCATTGCACCCTCACCTTGGGAGAGGTGAACTGCCTCCTTCTCATGCTGCTGGTCAATAACACTCCATGGTGAGTGTCCTCAAGGCTGGGCTAGCAACTTAAATGGGCTAGAGGCCGCTCTCCAGCTTTGAAATTCTTTGTTTTTCCTCCCCTGAAGAGGATGACTGTGTCCAGACTACCTGCTGGGGATGTGTCCCACCTTCTGCTAACCTCCAAGTGCTGTCCAGGAGTGAGGGAAAGAGCAAGCTGACCCGACACACGCTTGCTGCAGTTTGGGGAGGTTGAGCTTGAAGATTTCCAGGGTGTTTTACCCAGACTTCACTCCTCTGACACTTTTCCAGCCAGTGTTGCTTCTCACCAAATACTCGCAGGAGTTGTGTGTGGTTTGGTAAAGCTGACGGAGATTTACCCGAATGTGGTTGGCTATTTTTACAGAGAATATTCCTATTGAGGTATTTCTGTCTCTACTGTCACACTCTCGGCAATTAACTCCAGTCTGCTATTTTCTTAAAATTGTCTTTCCACGTAGATTTAATTGTGACAGCAGGAGGGGAATCCCAGAGCTGGCATGTCTTCTCTTCCCATCAAACCCAGGTGATTTTATCCTAAATAGCGACATCGTTAGATTCATCCCTGCTTTCAGCATGGACAGCCTATGAAAAGCCTTTCAAAGGGTAAGATGTGTGCCATTAATATTCTATAAGATGAGTCAGAAAAGTAGATGACTTGGCACAGAGCCGGAAGCTGCTGTTGCCAAGCAAGATGCCTGCCACCTCTGCCAGTGCCAGTGGTGGTACCCGTGGGTCCTTGGATCAGAGTTTATTCAGTCTGTGCTGGTATTTAAGTGTTCTGAGTGTATATAATATAAAAAAAAAAAAAAAGGAAATATATAATTTTGTATGTTCTAAACAGATACAATAGACTATATATATACATATGTGGTATACAAGAACTAGAGACCCAAATTGCCACTGACCATACATAAAACAACCAGTAATGATGAACATTTCATCATATCCCTCCTCTTGGTTGAGGTGTGCTACAGATGTAGCAAGCACAAATACAGGCTCAGTGGAGAATGGCTGGAGAGCAGCCCTGAGGAGAAGGACCTGGATGTGCTGATTGACGAGAAGCTCAGCATGAACCAGCAATATGTAATTGCAGCCCAGAAGACCAATGGTATCCTGGGCTGCATCAGAAGTATGGCCAGCAGGTCAAAGGAGGTGGTTCTGCCCCTCTACTCCACTCTCGTGAGACCCCACCTGGAGTACTGCATTCAGCTCTGGACCTCCCAACTTAAGAAGGACATGGACCTGCTGGAGCGTGTCCAGAGGAGGGCCACAAAGATGATCAGAGGGCTGGAGCACCTCTCCTAGAAGGAGAGACTGAGAGCCGGGGCTGTTCAGCCTGGGGAAGAGAAGGCTCCAGGGAGATCTTATTGCGGCCTTCCAGTCCCTAAAGGGGGCCTACAGGAGAGCTGGGGAAGGACTTTTTACTACGGCATGTAGCAATAGGACAAGGGGGAATGGCTATAAACTGGAAGGGGGCAGGTTTAGATTAAACATTAGGAAGAAATGTTTTACTTTGAGGGTGGTGAGGCACTGGAACAGGTTGCCCAGAGAGGTTGTTGAGGCCCCATCCCTGGAGGTGTTCAAGGCCAGGCTGGACGTGTCCTTGGTCAACCTGGTCTAGTGGGAGGTGTCCCTGCCCATAGCAGGGGTGGGGTGGAACACGATGATCTTCAAGGTCCCTTCCAACCTAAACCATTCTATGATTCTATGTGTGCAGGATCTGCTGTCTTCTCCTCTGAATCACCTGCCCTTTGGTATCAGAGTTTGGACCAGGTGGCTTCCCAGCATCTCCAGTCCCCAAGAAGGGAGAGTCTGTGTAAGCTGTCTCCCACCCCTGCTCTGTTCTCCTTTTGAGCACGTCCTCCCAATTCAGAGAGGTAGATACCGGGCAAACACCCTTCCACAAAAGCCTTAAAGTTGCCCTGTGTAACAGGGTGAAATCCTCTCCAGTTCTCTAAAGCAGTCCTGGAAATGTGGAGAGATCAGTTCCACAGGGAGTCTGCTTTCCTGAAAGATACCGATTCCAGATCTAACGCCCTGATGGCGTGATGACCCAAGAGGCACCAGTTACATTGCTGACCTCCTGAGACATTTTTCCCCCCCGGGGAAGTTTTATACACTGAAGTGCTGCATCTTTAAACTTTTCCCATCCCATCCTGCCTCATTTATCCGTCTATCACAGACTCTGCCTTGTGGTATCCCTGCTTCAGGGCTCTCCTTGTTCTGCTTTCCTGTGGCATGCGTGGCACAGCACAGCTCCAATCCCACCACCATCTGACTGCGTGATAGAAATAAACAAACCTGTGGCATTATTTGGAGCCCTCTCTAGATCTGCGATGCTCTGGCCATGTGCGTTGTTCTCACATGCTTTCACATCAGGCATAAAAACGATGGCAGTGGGAAGATAGAAGAGCTTCATGCACAGTCACAGCTCTGAAAAATCATCATGGAAACTAATGAACACATTAGGTTGTACTGGGTTCACTGGAATTGAGTCACTTGAAGCAATAAGCTCATGAGAGGAAGTGCAACTGCATTTTTAATGCAGATATCTCTAATTACCATACAGAAATGAGTTCCCTTCACTGGAGACTAACTCTTATCACGCTCCGTATCTGATTAAGATGAAGCCTGGTAGATGGAAGTGGAACTGGGAGGTCTGACCCAGATAGCTGATAAGCCTGCTTTAGCCTAATTGCAGATGAAGTGATTAATTGAAGAATTACATTAGGGATTAAATTTTACCCTTGGACTTTTGCTTGCCTGCCAAGGAGATGTCTCCAGGCCTCGTACAGGCAGGTGAACATGGGTTTCTTTTTCCCTGGGGCCTCCTGTGAGGGGAAATCTGTTGAAGTCTGGAAGGTGGCAGAACCGCCCTGAAAACTTTGTGTCTCCAGGGGAGAGAAGAGAGAGACAAGCGAGGTCTGAATAAGCAAGCACAGGTCCCAGGAGCAGTATGGACTCAACACTTCCCAGGCTGGATTATCCTCCTTCATGGCTCTGTCTTTTTGGGTCTGGAGCTGGGGTACACCAATGTTCTGGAGTAAAGGCTTGTGTCCCTTTGCATGGATCTCAGTGTAATGAACCAAGGTCTTCTCAGGGGTCTACAAACACGTAGGCTGGGATAAGCTGCCCGGTTGTGGGCTTTTTTTTTTCATCGTTGGTCTGGGTGTGTCTAAGTAGTTCGGACTTGTGTTGAACTTTAAGGCAATGGAAATTGCTTTAAAGGCCCTGTAGGGAGTTTTTTCTTTGTCTTTGCTCCTTTGGTGGCTCCAAAGCTGATGGAAGATCCCTTAAGGCAGCCCTTCAAGCTAACAGCTTGTGGGAGCTTTACAGTGAAACAAAGTTCAGTCTAAAAATGTCTTCAATCTAAGACTGAAGTATTTCATCTAGATTTCAATGAACTTTCCCTAAGGTCTTAACTTCAAGCCTTAGGTGCTGGAATCTGTGAGTTTCCCAGCCCCGTGGTGCTTTGCCGATAAGGGGCCAAGAGCATTGGGGCCTCACAAGCTCGGAGTGACTAATGAGACCAGAGAGTGTGCCAGCTTCCCTCAACACCTACAGGCACAGGCAATTCCAGGCCACCAGAAACCCTGCCTGTCTTTTTGTTTGTTTGCCTAAGTTTGTATTGACTTCCTTCTGAGTCAACACTGACCTCAGATAAAAATAAACATGAAACATTTTGCTTTTTCCCTGTCACTCCAACACATCACACTCACAGACATATCTACTCCTTTCCCTGGCAAGAATCCTGAATTTCATATGAGCTTGGGAAAACAAGGAAGCCCTTTTTTTTTCTGCCAGATTTAGCAATTGGCTACAATCTGTGTGATTGCTCAAAATCATGTTCAGTTCTGAAGGCTGAATAGCAGGCTGGAGGCATCTGCTTCAGGAAGAACCAGCCTGTGCACCCAACAGCTCGTCTGCTTTCTCTAGATGCACCAGTTTTAGTTTAATGAAAGATATTGTTTCTACTTACAGCTCTTCTCTGGCCTACAAACTTTATTCAGGACAGTCCTTCTGCGGTTCCCAGTGTTGATATTGACAATGTTTGTCTATGAAGTAGTAGCTGTCCCCAACAGAGGTTCAGCCCAGTTCAGGGACCTCTTTGCAGTGTCTTAAGGCCAAACTAGAGTTTGTGGGAAGTTTGTTACCTGTACTAACAGGGTGTGCAAAGCCACAGCTTACAGTCCAGGCAATGTGACTTACACGCACTCAGCTCAGCACATGTTTACAAGCTTTTTTGGCCAGGGAGATTTGTTCCTTTATATTCTCACTAGCTAAAGAGCACCCATGGCTCCTGGCTTTGAACCGGGGATTAAAAAAAAAAAGGATGACATGCACAGATGCCTGGCTTTACCTTGTAGATTTTGCTTAGGCTTTGTGCATTGATCCCAAGAACCAGCTCTGAACTTGTTGCTGGAGCGGGTTTGTGTAATATAATGGATGCAGGGGAAGGAAAAGCAAAGGCAGGTGGGAGTGGAAGAAGGAGAACTTTTATGTGGTTCATTACCTGATATGATGAGCAAGATGGAAATGGCTTCAGGAAGGCACTTATTTGTGGTCTGGTAAAGGGAAAATCCTTGGGATTTCTTATAGACTCCAGTATTTCCAGCAATACAGATAGGATACTAAGAGGCTGCGCAGAAGCATGGACACAGATGTTGGCACCGAGCTGTTGCGCTCAAGTGAGGGAAAGAAATGCTGCTGCCCAAAGTGATTGGGATGTGGGCTGCACAGCTGGTGGTGGAGGCATTCTTCAGCGAAGCCATGGCAGGTGCACCAACTTCTGCCTCCATAAGGATTCTGGGGTGGGATTATCTCATTGAAAGCTTTACGAGTCTCTCCTGCACAGCTGAATGACATGAATTTCCTCCAGACATGGAATTCTGGGAACAGTTTATCATTACAGGTGAGTGGTTCTTGTTTTTCCCCACGACACCAAGTATTTGGGAGAGACTGGGTTCCTGGGTGACAGACAAGCCTTTTTCTAACATCCTGTTTCCAGCCTGAGTACATTTTCCCAGGATGAAAATAAAGATGGACACATGTTCTGTGTTAGGCATTCTATTGGGCTGGCATTGTGCTAAACTTTGAGATACATTCAGAGGATGGAGGGATGAATATAAAGACACTGCTGAGACTTCTGAGAATTATATTTGAGAGTGCTACCTCCAGGCTGCAGGATTTGGGGGTTTTTTTGTGAGTTACTCTGTTGTCAGAGCAACACCAAGCCACATATTTCTTTTGATTGCACTTCTTGAGGACATTTTGTTGGTGTCTGTAGAGTCAGCATGGATCTCTCACGCAAGCAAGGACTGCCAGTGCAAGGATGTGCCCTCTTGGTCTCGCTTATAAATGTGACAACAGAGAGCATCTTGGCTAAGAACCAGGTTTGTTAACGAGTCAGAAATGTGCTGGCAGCCATGGAGGTGAGACATATGGTCCCTCTTTCCTCCTTGTCTTCTCTTCTCCAGTGTCGATTGGCTTCCCTGCATATTATGAAAGACTTACTGCAATTACGAGGTCAGAGATGGACTCCTTATCAGCGTCCCCTCCTCTCCTGATGCTACTTTTTTGTTCAAGACATTCAGTGCTGAAAAGTCCAGGGAAGGACAGATATAATTCTCAGTGGCATTTATTTTGGCGTGGAGTTACTCAGTAGTACGGCTGCTGGAACAGTGCAATGGGTGAGAAAGCAATAGCCCAGCAGATTATTAGCTGGGTTCAGCTGTGTAGGTGTGAGGTATCACTTTGCTACCAACAGCCATCAGGCCCCGGAGACTGGGAAGACAAGTTTAGAAATGTCGCTTCGTTGCTGCTGACTACTCAACTGATCGTTTAGTTCTGTAGGGCAAGCTGAACTGTCAATATGCTCAAACAATCTAAAAAAACTTGCCGAAAAGAGTTATGAACAGAGTTATGAACAGCATGATTCTGTAAAGCAATGAGGTATTTTTGAGCATCCTTTTCTGGGGTGGTTTGACATTTTTGGTGGGGAAACTGGCTTATGATTGGACAAGACGTGGGTGAAAGCTACTGCAGGGATGAGATAACATGTTGCACAGCTTGTCAAGTTCCGTCTTGATGCTTGCTTTGAGTCAGGATGCAGTGAGTATGGGGCTTAGTGTTTGGCTGGGCTTGTTTGCAAACACCTACTTGTGCACTCTGCAATGCAATGAGAAAGAGCTGAAGGAATTTTGGGGGTCTGAGAACCCACTGAGCAGCTTCGTGCCTCTCAAACAGAATGGTGGGAAATTACTCAGAGGGACACAGTGGCGCCTGTGCGTTTGTTCTTGGGAAAGCTGCAGATAACTGATTTATGAATGTGTTTTGACATTGCAAACTCCTTGGAGAACTCCTCAGGAGGCCCTAGAGGATGTGAAGAAGGAAATAGTTCACTAGAAAGGGGAAAAGCTGGAGCCAGCTTGACCTGCAGAGGGTCTTAGGTTAAGAGGAAGGTCTCCAAATGCAGTGGAAGATGCCAGGGTTCAGGGGTCCTGGAGCAGGGGCAGTCAGCAGAGGCATTGCAAACATGCTGGAAGCAGATCAGGGATAGCCCACTGAGCTAGGGGAGAGACAGGCTGTCCCTCCCCATAACCAGCAGTAGCAGTATCTAAACTGCACGGCACGTTTTCCAACACTGGTGCATGGGTAACAATGCTCCCTCAGGAGGACAGCAGATTTTCATGAAGCTATTTGGTCTGCAGGGAGGAGGATGGTTCCAGGAGCTGCAGAATTTTCTTTCTGGTGTTTTCTTAGTGATCTGAATCCGTGGGTCCCTTCAAGAGCTTTTCAAGGTGTTTTGAGGAGACACCACTTAGGATTATCTATAAAGAGCCCTTGCAGCTGTCTTTTTTTTTTTTTTTTTTGGACAGGCTGCAAGGGCAGATATGGAATGGGTCAGGAACATGAAGGTCAATGCTCACTTGAACTAGATTCCAGAACTTTGGTTTCCATGTCCGCGAGAACAGAAGACTCAAATCTTCACCAGTCCCATGCAGCTGATGGCCCTTTGAGCACAGATCCTGCAGTATGTTAAATCCTGTAAGGATTTCAAACTCAGTGGCAGGGAGAATGGGAGGACCTTCTCAAAGCTTTCATGGTTTGAACCTACCCTAGGTAGGATGGGTCTTCTCTCAGCTTTGCATTTCGTAGCAACTTATAGCAAGGTACTGTCTCCCGGAAGATGTAAGTGGAGGAGACAAAGCTGTAGAATTTTGGGATGAGACCAGGCTGCCCCTGGAGTCCATGATTGTCCTGCTTTGCTCTGGGTATTTCACAGGGGCAATAAACAGCTTCTGAATGGTAAGGAGTCAAGCCTGGGAAAGGGATGTTTATAGACAATGTCCTACTGTCACTGAGGCATTTCTTATGGGACAGAGGAGTGTAGAGGAATGGCTAGTTTCTGTACATAACTTGTGTTTAGCATTTTGCAGTTTTAACTTGGTGCTTAGCGCTTTAATGCGTTCATTTTTGTCCTTTAACCTTGAGTCCTTTTAGAAACTCACCAGACTAATTTATGTTCCATTCTGATGTTTTAGTACTTGCTCCAGACAGCTAAATGGATGATGTGTCAATTTGTCGGCTGTATAAACCAGAGAGGAGCCAGAAAGCCTTTTCCTCTAAAACTTATGTTGTCTCTTAGTAACTAAACATCAAGAAAAACTCAGTCCTTAGTCTAAGTGAGTGACTTCCACATTTCCCTGATTTCTACCTGCTTTTCTCGGGATTGGCTCCTGAACATCTGTGAGGAAGCTGAGTGTAAATACGTGTGAATATTCCTACCAGGGGAACCTTGACCCATCCTTCCCTTGCGGTTTCCAGGAATCACAGAATCATGGAATGGTTTGGGTTGGAAGAGACCTTAAAGATCATCTAGTTCCAACCCCCTTGCCATGGGCAGGAACACCTCCCACCAGACCAGGTGGCTCAAAGCCCCATCCAGCCTGGTCTTGAAGACTTCAAGGGATAGGGCATCCACATCTGCTCTGGGCAGCCTGTGCCAGTGCCTCACCACCCTCAGAGTAAAGAATTAGTTCTTAATACCTAATCTAAATCTCCCCTCTTTCAGTTTAAAACCATTATCCCTCATCCTATCGCTACACTCCGTGGAAACATCCATGTTTTTGCTGCGGTTTCAGTCAGGCTAGCTGGTGTCCCAACCGGGGCTGTTCAAAGGACTAAACGAGAGCACAATTCCTCCATAATTTCCTTGCACGGCCTCTATTTCCTACACTGTTCCCATTCAAAAAGATAACGAGTAGTTACACGATGTATTTTTATACATCAGAACAAGGAGTTAGAACAAGCAGTTTTTTTCCACGCTGTGTTGGAGATAGCTGCAAGCTACTCAAAACTTACTTTACTCCAAAAATGCACTCACAGCTTGGGCAGCGATGGGCCAGTGTGAGTGGGGAGTGAGTTTGCTGATTTTGTCAAGCTCCAGTTAGAGTCACTTGTTGACGCCAAAATGTTTCTGCTGGAATTGCCAAGGGCTTGCCCCACAAACTGTAGGGCTATTTGGTCTCAGGACTGGTGTGCATGGGAGTGCATTGAATTACATTTAGGCAATACTTCCACAAAGCTAATTCTGAGCTCCTGATTCCTTCACCACACATAAAATGTCATGAAAAATGCAAACATCAGACGTTACATTGCTGCTACTGTCAGAAGGTGCAATGCTACCACTGCTTTATAGATCTCCCTGTACTGGATGTTGGTGGCAAATAGCTTGTTTCAGACACGTTGGCTTCATCAGCTACTGGAGAAACAGCTCCTTCAGTTGAGTTCAGGAGGACTATATTGTCAAAGATGTTTATCTCTTATTTTTAAAAAATGAGTCAGGGAACAGCCTTGGAGGATGGGGGGGAGGTGGGGAGCTTATATTGTGGGTTCACTTTTCTCTCTGAAACACAAAGATTAGGCCAATGTCTATCACAGAGCACAAGAACATAGATCCGAAATAGGCTCCAGCATGACCGTTCCCTTGTTCTTCCGTCTGTAGATGGCTAGCAGACAGAAAGGTTGTTAAATGCTGGAGCTAGGGAAATTTCTCTCGGTTTGACTCAGTTAACAATTTCATATTAAATTCAGAAAGGTAATGTGAACATAGATCAAAGCATTATGACAGCTGCCAGCCTTTGATATAAACTTTTCACTGGAAAAAGTGGTAGAAGCAGCACAGCTTATATATTGGTGGATAATGGATTTTAAATTGCACATACTGTCACACCTAAAGAGGCTGGGATTTTTGCAGAGAACTCTTGCTTTCTTTCTTTAGGCCACAGTGTGTTGATGCTCCAGGGAAAATGGGTGTTCAGGACCAGTTTCCTGGCTGCATTGAGGCCCTGTTGAACTGAAAATATTTAACAAGACCTTGAACTGACAAAAAGAATCCTTCAAGAGTATTTTCCCCCTTTACCGTAGCCTGAAGTCAGCAAAGCATTTCAATACAAGCAAATTGCTGCTACTTACAATTTTCTGGCGTGTGCTACTTGTGTGTTACAGCTATGCGGTTTTAGATTAGGTCATGTTGTGGTGGTGATTGCTGCTGTTATCACAGATTTGCTCTCAGTAAGTGTCTCGGATCTTCAGCTGTGTGTGCAGTAGGTCTCACGCGGGCTGTGCACAACCACATCAAAAAGACAGATCAGGGGTGATTCATCTGACAGCCTCAGCTGGACAGCTAAAGCTGGACCAGTCCCCCTTAGCTCCCTTTATTGCCAACAGAGAGAAACAGACACTTACAGAGGCCCAAAAATCTTGTTCAGATGACTCTTTTAAGATGAGATAAGTCGTGCTGTGGACTCTTGATGATGTTAACTAGCTCTCTGTTGACCGCTGAAGGAGCATAGGGCAATTAACTAAAAGAGGGTTTTCTACCCAAGATAAGTTCCATGAGCTGGATGCTGTGGATGCTCCTGCAGTATTCCATTGCCAAAGGTAACCTGTGTAACTTGTAGAAATGACTGACTTTTGACAGAAGCAGGTTTTCCAGTTAAACCGTTCAAGCAACACTTGATCGTAAAGAGCCCTGTTGGTAGTGAATCAGTCGGCTATAGCTGTCACACGCACCGCTGCGGAGCAGGCAGAGCAGAGCTGTCTGTTGGCTGCGATTCCAGGGTTGAACGTGGTGATCCAGCAGCAGGGTTCAACTGATGGATGGTAACCTTGTGCTCTTACTCTTAAGCCACCTGACCCGCAAGTGAAAAACCTGTGTTTGACCAGGCTAACACCTCATGGGAAAGGATGGGAGAGAGGGGAGGCCAGCAGTGACAGCTCTGCTGATCTGTCAGTGACCAGGATGTAAGAAAGCTGTGATATCCCATCTTCTGCTCAGCATGGTTTGGTCTGTCTTGTCTTCAGAAATGTATTATCTCGGTGGTTTTGGGGTTGTTTTAGGGTTGGTGTCGTCCCCCCCCCCTTTTTTTTTATTTTCTTTTTTTTTTTTCTGGTTTGCTCCCAATTAGTACTACCATGTTTTCTCCAGATAATGAGCACTTTAGTGTCACCTCACAGCTCCTATGTCCTTCTCACACAGACAAGTAATTTCTCTTTAGGAGAGCAGGGACTGGTAAATGAAGTAGTTGCAGTGTAGCGGACACTCCTGAATGACTAAACCACAGTTTTAAATTGCGTGGGCAAAAAATACAGTGGCATAAATGGGGAAAAGTGACTCTGCAGAAGAGCATTGCTCGAATTTGTATTTCAGCGTTTCCAGACCAAATGCTCTCCCTCCTCAGGGAATGCAGTTCTTTTCTAACTGGGATGGTCACGGTATTCATGATGTGTGCAGTATCTCCAGTGCTGGCGAAGGACCCTTTCAGCCAGGGTGGGGTGGATCCAGTCATAGTCAGAGTAGTTCTGGCACCCTGGGCTGGATGGTTGGCATCTCCCAGGCCCAAAAGGTTTCAAAGGTGCATTGCAGCAGCTGTACGCAATGTCTTGACCGGAGCCTCTGTTGCACACGTTCCTGAAGGACCAACTCAGCATGATGTCTCCTAGGACTGGCCTCTCATGCAGGGCTCCTGCATGGTGCATGCATGGTGACCAGCCTCTCTGCCAGGATGGTGAGGGCAGTCCCACAACCATGTGTGAAGAGGACCCTTCTCTTGCCTTGGTGCAGGGAGCTCATCTAAAGGGAGCTTGTGCCATTTGCCCTGCTGAGGGACTCCCTGAGGTTACAAGAGGGAAACTTCCATCTGTCCTGAGGTAATGTGGCTGGTGGTGCTGCTCGTCTGTACCTCTGCAGGTGAGAAGGGAGTCATCCTCATGCAGATGTTCCTGTTCTACTAAGTTAAGCCATGGGCCATAATGCTGTTCTGCATTGCCTGGGTCAGCAAAGGGAGGGGTAGCTCTGATTAGGATTTGGGAGATGTGGCTTCAGTGTGTTTCCTTGTCACAGGCTTCCTGCATGATTTGGACTCTGTGCCTGTGATACTCAAAGGTACCGAGGTGCCTAATCCAGACAGAAATGGGTATCTGAAATGCTTTGAGCCCTTCTGTGTCTCCACTTCATCTACAACACTTAGAAAATAGCACAACTCTGTTTCCTGGGAGAAACATGTTAAAGGCAGTGACGTGCTTGGGGACAATGCCAATTCAGATCTTGGCTCAGTGGGGCTAACAGAAAAACCAAAATGCCATGTGGAGGAGACCGAGATGAGAGTATACTACACAGACACAGGAGTCTTGATTCAGTTGCCCAGACATAGCATCTCCTGCTATTGGAGATGCCCTAGGGTATCCCACCTGGGTTATCCTCGCTGGCTGTTATCTGTCGTACCTCCTGGCTCCATACAGAAGTCTCCAGTACCCTGGGGTATTTCAAATGGCAATGGGTTCCCAATTGCAGGTGTGTGAATTAAGCTCAGGGTAAGATGTGGTCGTCTACGATACAGATGTCTCCATGCCTCTTTTACAGTCAGTGGAGATGGAACCAATGCATAAGATAGGATCTAGGCTGCAACTCATCCTAAAGCAGATGTCTAAAACAGGGCAGACCACGTGTGTCTACAAGAATCTACTTCTATTCAGAGCACTCCCAGGTAACCCCTTCTGCTGTGTGCAGGACAATGTCTGCTGTGAGACCTTGCTGCAGAAGACTCATTTACAAAGAGATTATTCAGTTAAAGAGAGATTATTGTACTTCTGAGGAGAAGGATTTGGGGGTAGATAGTAAATTGTCAATGAGCCAGCAGTGTGCCCTTGCTGCCAAAAAGGCCAATGGAATCCTGGGCTGCATAGGGAAGAGTGTGACCAGTAGGTCGAGGGAGGTCATTCTCCCCCTCTACTTGGCACTGGTGAGGCCACAACTGGAATACTGTGTCCAGTTTTGGGCTCCCCAGTTCAAGAGGGACAGGGAGCTGCTGGAGAGAGTCCAGTGAAGGGCAACCAAGATGATTGAGGGATTGGAGCATCTCCCTTATGAGGAAAGGCTGAGAGAGCTGGGACTCTTTAGCCTGGAGAAGAGAAGGCTGAGGGGAGACCTTATTACTACTTACAAATATCTAAAGGGTGGGTTGAAGGAGGATGGAGCCACACTCTTCTCGGTGGTTCCCAGTGACAGGACGAGGGGCAATGGGTGCAAGTTGGAACATAGGAAGTTCCGTTCCAACACACAGAAGAACTTCTTTACAGTGTGGGTGACAGAGCACTGGCACAGGCTGCCCAGGGAGGTGGTGGAGTCTCCTTCTCTGGAGATTTTCAAGACCTGCCTGGATGCAGTCCTGAGTAATGTGCTCTGGGCAATCCTGCTTTAGCAGGGGAGTTGGACTAGATGATCTCTAGAGGTCCCTTCCAACTTTGAAGATTCTGTGATTCTGTGATTCATACAAGTGTACAAATGACACCTTAGTCTTGCCGGGATCCAGGTACCAAGCCTACACTCTGATTTTTTGGATGCGGGTATTTTACCAAGTAGCTGAGGAGGCTGTGAGACCTCAAGCCAGTAACAACACATGGACTATTCATTAAAAAGGATGTCATCTTAGATCTCTGCATAGAGATTGCTTCCCTCCAGGCAAACAGCAGTGATCTCAGTATCCTGTGGTAAGGTAGGGCACACCTCTAAAATCTCAATATATTTTCTCTTCCATGACCTCTGTTCCAATGGAAGACATTCTGAGATTGATCTGTCCAAGACATGAACTCTTGGGAATTTTTAAACAGCCTTGAACGCTGTCTATCTGTAGACAGAATAGTACCTTAAACACGAAGTATAGTCTGTAGTGGTATTCAACAATAAATATTCTACATTAATCAGAGGTGAAATATAAGGTCACCTCTTTATTCTAATTAAATTTTCTTCTTTAATTTGGCTTCACTCCACACACCATTGCTTTTTTCTTGGAAAAAAAAAAATAATCTTTTTGAGTTGCTATGGTTCTCACTTGTGTTATGCTTTGTCTCTTCAAGTCCAGAAAAAGGTGTTGTGCAAAGAGGAATTTCTGCAGTGGGACCATTTCGTGTTTTAGTTTCAACAGTATTGCTGCGATGCTCAGAGAAGCATTGCATGAGGGTAGTATTGTGTGACTCGTATACCTCGATCAGGCTTTATGCTGGAGAAGCTAGTACCGCCATCTCCACCGCTTCCCAGTACCCATACACAAGTGTATGCATGCACAGGTTGCCAACTAGTCAGGCCATCAGGAAAATTTACGATTTCTTATGGCAGACTCTCTCTCTCTGTCCATCCCCTGTAGAGGATGCCTATGTGCACTATGTGTCTTTGGTGCCTCAGGTAGATGGATACGTAGACATGTAGATAGGGAGGAGGCACCTCATCAAAAGAGTACAGTATTGCTTTGTATTACTGAAGCATGAGGTTGAAGTACAGAAAAATGGCAGAATGTGCATTATTTGTGCTAGATCTTAGTCTAGTCCCATATATTCTTTGAACTGGAGCTAATTCCACAACCAAATTCACCTGCAATTCACACCAGTATGATTTTGAAATAATCCTGTGGGTGTTCAGGTAATGTTTTTTGGTGTACACTGATGTAAATCAGAGCAGGATGATTCGTTGGGATTATAATGGAGTAAAACCGTATAGGAGCAGAGTAGAATACAAAAGTGATGTTTGCCTCTAGTGGGGACTTCCAGTTGCCATTATAGTCTGTGCAGATCTATTTCACACTGTGAATGGTACCAAGAACTGTTCAAATTGAAGGGCTTCATTTGCTTACCAGCATGTAGGCATCCCCTGCCATTTAAGACCTCCAAAGGTATTCCTTGTGGCCTCTGGCTGCTTCCCCAGGAAGTCCACATACAAGTCCTGTGTCGTATGAGTCAGCCAGGAGTATGTCTCTGATGCTCTGGGGCAGGAGACACCTTTATTTTGGCAAGAGACAGAGGGAACTGTATATTTTCAGGTAAGAACAGCACTCCTCCTCTCAGCTTTTGTAAAAATTGAATGAAAAGGAGACAGTAAATAATGAAGGTTTTGAATATCTGGGATTTATTTATTTTATTTTTTAGTTAGAGGTTGTTTTACTCCTACTCTTTCCTTTGAGGATAGATTTTTTTAAAATATTTTCTTTCTGTGTACTTTTGTCTGTGTAAAATTTCAGTAATACAGTTGGTAACATAAAAATTTCAGTGTTCAACTTTGCAAAATAGATTTGTAGTGACAGTCTGATTCAGGAGATGTTTTCCTCTAGAAGGATAATGATATCATCAGCAGTTTTCTCCTCCCACTTATGCCACTCTGGATCAAAAGGAGCTCCATAGAAAACAATAGATGTGATTCATCATCACATTATACTAATATAAAAGTGAAGTGATGCACCAATGAAATAAACGCAGTGGACTTAAGCAGGTTCAGAATATGGGTCATTTCTGTGCTGAGGCATAAAGGGTGAACTCTCCTCACCAGTCACTCAGGCTCTCCTAAACAGGGAGGAATACGGTACAGGTAATGGAGTCCACTCACTGTGCCTGAGGTGACTCATGGCCTCAGAGTGCCCATTCCTCTCCACTGCGCTGAGTGAGCAGCTCAAAGAAAGATTTCTACTTTGTGGACATCCCACGTGAGCTGAGATGAATCCTTCTATCCAACACCTTTGCCTCCAGTATCTGCAGGATACGTGACCTCATTGTACCTGCAATAACTGTTGGAATTTGTCATCAACAGGGCACGACCACATCCTAAAACAACACAAAAGTGGGTTGAAGTTATGCACTGAGGGTGGCAGGGCACTGGCACAGACTGGCCAGAAAGGTTGTGGAGCCCCCTTTTCTGGAGATATTCAAAACCCACCTGGATGTGTTCCTGTCCGACCTGCTCTGGCTGACCCTCCTTTGGCAGGGGGGCTGGACTAGATGATCTTCAAAGATCTCTTGCAACCCCTAACGTTCTGCAATTCTGTGATTTCAGTTTATCCTATCCTTAAGGGCCAAAAAGAAAGAAGAAATCAAGGCACTGAGCCCTTGGGGACACTAAGACTTTTCTGCCTGAAGACTGCAAGGTCTGCAGCATTAGTTCAAGGTTTCTCCCTGCCTTCCTGGGCTCTGGGAAGATGTCACCATGCTTTGTTTAATTCTTGTGCATTGACCTTGAAACTTGCTACTCCTCAGAAAGCATAAGATATTTTCCGCCTGCCATATCTTTAGGAAAGCGTTTTGTGAGACAGCAGCAATTGCTGGAGGAATATTTGAGGGAGGTTTAATAAAGGTGAACTTACTGTTCAGCCTTTGCTTTAGCTGAGATACAAGTAAGGATGAACTCCTCCCCACTTGGGTACCCACATAAAGGCACTTATCCCAAAACAGGTCTTTCCACTGAAAACCAACCAACCTAATTAAAAAAAAAAATAAAAAAAATATCCAAAATCCACACCAAGAAAACCTGAGCTGTGATGGGATCGTTGACTGATTCAATCTTAACGAGCCCAGCAACTTGGCAGCAGCAGAACATAGAGACTGAACTGAGTTTGAGGTTAGAGAGGGTCTGCTTTTTACATTATTTCAGCCTGGATATTAGTGTGCATTAATTGTCATTTCTTATCCCAGAACAGTAGTAAGAGCTGAATATTTAAGGCATCTGATATGCAGTGGGGAAGATGTTCCCACAAGACCAAGACTGTGTGGAACAGCCTCAGGAAAGCCCTTGTTGCTGTCTTCCACTCCTTCCTCGCTTCCCATTGCTATCTGTGGAAAAAGAAGGAAGGTGATGACAAGAATGGGTTCAGGAGAGGTGAACTGAGAGGAGTGCTATGGGTGCACATACTGCCCTTGATAGGGTTAGGACCACAGATGAAAGCATTTGTAGGAGCTACATGCTCACCTCTATATGGCTCTGAGAGACTTTAGGTACAGTGCTGTGCCTCTGTGTAGAAAGCAGTTTTCTTAAGCACCCACTGGTGTCTATAGAATCATAGAATGGTTTTGGTTGGAAGGGACCTTAAAGATCATCCAGTTCCAACCCCCTGCCATGGGCAGGGACACCTCCCACTAGACCAGGTTGCTCAAAGCCCTGTCCAACCTGAACGCTTCCAGGGATGGGGCAGCCACAACTTCTCTGGGCAATCTGTGCCAGTGTCTCACCACCCTCAGAGTAAAGAATTTCTTCCTGATATCTCATCTAAATCTGTAGCCAGCAATAGACCACCCTGGGTCAGACGGACCTTTGTTTAACCCAGTATGGCACTCACATTTTTTGTCCTCTCTTTACTTGCAGCCATGGGGTCCTGCAACACCAGAAAATTATTTTTGTTTGTGCATGTACAAATGTACTGCAGTCACATCCCTGCCTCCGGCTTCCCAGACCCCTCTTGTTGTCTGAAGCGCTCCTCCAAAAACTATTTCAGAGCACTGAAGATGGGGTCGTGCTGCAGATTGTCCCCTGAAATAGCCACCTTGCTATCAACTACTTCAGGTTCATAACAAATACCCACGTGTCTCGGGTTGAGTGACTAATATAAATTTATTTAGGGTTTTATTTCAGTGTTAACCAGATTCTTCTGGAAAAACTTAATTTAAGAAAGGACTAAATCATGCAGTAACCATGGATTAAAAAGGAGACCTTGAATTTTCTGATCAAGCTATTGGTCTCTAGAAAGCAACAAATCATTGAAAGAAGAGCTGATTGTTGGAAGTCATTAGTTTTAAAGATTCTCAGGGGATAACAGCTATTAATAGCAAAAGATAATTTGTTATGACATTCCTGACATTGCCCACTTTTGCATGATTTTTTTTTCCTTTTGAAAATCATTCTTAGTTCAGAAGTCTGAATTAACAGTCATTAAAACCAAAGTTTTAGAAGGCTAACATCAAAATGAAATTTCTTTTTTCCAATAAGTTCATGAACAATTTGCAAAAACTATGTTTTGTTCCTCTTTTTTCTCCTTTTGAGATGGTCCTAGTCAAGTTCATTTGCATTATGAAGTAATGACAGATTTCCTGTGAAATCTTGATAGATCGATCTGCGATAGCCATGGGGAGCGAAAGGATTTTCGTTTTTCCTTTCTCCCTACTGAAGTGTTTGGGAGTGAAAAGCCACCCTGTGTGCCGGCACGAATGATTCAGCCATCAGCCTGGTGAAGGCTTACAGCTTCCCTAGAGCCATAACAGAGAATAGCCAATGCCACCTTTGTGTTAGGTAAGTGTTTCTCTTAGGTTGGGTTTTCATGGGTTTTACTGTAGAGCTCAGAGAATTGTGAAATGAAATGATATCCCTGTAGCTCTTCAGTCTCAGAGAGGGTCGGATTGTTTGTCTACGGAGGGCATGATCCTTGCCAGCCTTTAACTTAAACCCAAATGTAAATTCACCCTGGCTTGGTTTGCCTTCCTGCTACTAAAGACTATGGTTAGGAAAATAGTGGAATAAGCTCACAATCTGATAACTGCAAACACTAAATACTTTCCTGGGGGTTATTTCTTAGTTGTTACATGTTCAAGACGTAGCTTACACCAAATCTTCTGTTTGATATTCAGTACTGAATCTTGACAGTTTTTCATGTACTAAGAGCAAAAGGCAGCAAAGAGAAGCTATAAAAAAACCCCAAACTCTCAAAACCAACAGTCTGGCTAACCTCCTCAGATTCTATGGATGTTTCAAATGTTTCTCAGTTAATATATCTTTTCCTTCTCTTTTTCACACCAGCCTCATCCTCTTCTCTGAAGGCAGGGAGGGGGGTTGGGCAAAGGGGAGAGAAGCCCGTTCAAGGTCTGGATCAGGACATGTCTCACATCTGAAAGGGCTTAGAGCAGCCTCTGCTCTGTCTCTGAATGTTATGGTCCACCTGAACCTCTGCTGATAGTGCCTAAACGATTATTTTCTTATTCTGGCCTCCAGACATTTTTAATCCAACCCATTTCACCAACCATGGTGAAACCTGGGTTGGACTCCACCGAGCTAAAGACCCTTTGGACTTAGATGAAGTTTATATCAGCTATTCAGGCCAGGGAGGACAGGGTTCAGAAAAGCTACAGCTAAATTGTTACCTGGCATGTATCTCAGTGCTGTCATCCTGTGCAAAACAAACAGAGGAAGCCACAGAAAATTAAGTCAGTGTAGAGACCCCCCAGGGGCACCTGAAATAGATTTAGGAAGAGGTGAGGAAGGACTAAAGGAACGCGTCAGAGTTTGGCCAAATATTACTGGGGCATGTGGGGGGGGTGTCACATTAATTCCAACTAACTCCCAGTTACATGGTTGCTTAGACATTTGAGATGTTCTATACCATCAGACACATGGATTTGGAATATCATATGTGATGGGAGTGCTAATCCAGCTAAAAGGCCTGGACTGCCCTTGACCAGCAGTAGGAGAACCCCAGGTGCCTACACTGTGGATGTCCAAACGAGAGGTCTATGTGACCGTTAGAGGGAACAGAGAGTGAGCCAATATAGCAAATTCAATGAACTCTGGTGTTACAAAGCACACAACCATAGCTGCTCAGTGGAATGCCAGCCTGGATGGTGACTCTGCTGTTCGTAGTGGGTGGAAGGGGATAAAAGAAGAGATGATCATGACTCAGAGAAAAATTTGCCAGCAAAAGATGTCTGATAGTATAGGGCTCTCCAGCAAAGCAGACGAGCAAAGGCAGATCTTCAGCCTGGGAGCTGAAGCTAAATATGTTCACACCAGAAAATTAGCATAACAGCAAGGTCATTATTATTAATGACAATGCCGTCATTTGCACTAACTGGAAACAATGCAGCAAATGCTACTTCATTTTGATTCTAAATTGTTGGGGTTTGGTCTAGTTCAACCACAAAGACAGGGTAAAGATCTGCAAAAAACTGTCTTAGAAGGTTAGTAAAGGCCTCAAAAAGTCCACATTTCTGATCTCTCACATGTGATAAGAAGAAGGACTGGAGGAAAACACCCGAGACCTCATCTAGTGGTTAACTTTTGGTAAAGGAGATCTTTCCATAATACAGATAAAGCTTACGAGAAGAGCAAATGTTGCTGGGAGCTAGTTTAAAGCTCTGGGATGAACTTTCTGCATGAACTAATGGCCTCCAGAAGCCTCACCACCTTTGCCGAGGCTGCTTTCAATCTTGAGGGTATAGAAGTGCTTATAGGTTACTTGAAAATAATCCTGTTACCTGTATCTATGCACACACCCTCTGCCAGGAACAACAAACAGAAAAAAACCCATGAAGGACATTAGTCCAATTAATGCCTGTTTCATGACTAGTTATTATAATCATGGTCAAGAATAAAGTTGAAAAGAAATAGTGAATCTGAACAAAATGTCACTGTGCCCTTGGAAGTTGGCGGTCATTTCCCATAGCAATAAGCCAGAACTTGTATTTCACTAGGTCCAACCTCACGGATCTTTTCCTTTTTTCACTTGGGATATTCAAATCTTTCTATGTCATGGTGATATCTATCCTTCCAGATTACGGACAGCTGAGGAATGGAGTCTCTGTATCAATCCTTTGCTCTGATCCACTCCACCAAAGCATCAAAGACACATTTTGTCTCAGAGAGTTACTGGAGCAATGAAGAGACAAAAACAATTAAAACGGTGGAAAAGTACACTTGTTATTGCCTGCAAAACCTGGTCATGGATCAATTGTATACAGATATATAATAATATATTCCTGATCAGCAGAGAAGGGAAAAGAAAGTTGGGGGAAAAGCTGTAGTACTGAGACATGAGGATCCTGGATCTTTTCCATCTGATAGCTGGGCGCTCGCTGAAGGATCCTGGTTGCATTATTAAGAAATTAGACAAGTAGTTTCAGCAAGATGGTATGGCCAAGAGTCAGTTAAACTCACTGATTTCTCCAAAGAGCTACAGATATCTGGCAGCAATAGGGAGGGAAAAATATGTATACGTGAAAAAGACAGGCGAGTTTTTTTTTTTAACTTTCCCGTGTCTGACTCTAAAAAGCCACTGTGTGTGCTTTTACTAATTTGTATCAAACCATGGATAATTCCTTTTCAATTTTCAGCTGAAAACTAATTTGAGCAACTAATTTTTCTTTACTTACAGTGAATTTGTGCTGGAATAACGTGATCTTGTAATGACTCTTGATGCAGGCTGCGTTTGATTTAGCTAATAAACACATGAGAGAAGATTGTAGATAAATCCTATGCTAGGAGTGTCATGGTTTAGGCCAAATAGGCTACTGGGGTGGGACCGACAGATGCTCCCCTGTACCCCTCTTCAAAGAGAGGGGCAGAGGAAGAAAAAGAGACTTATGAGTTTAGAAGGAACTAAACTACTTTAATGAAATATTAATAATAAAATAAAAAAGAAATAATGAAATATATACAAAACCGTGTCAAGCTCCCGAGATGACAATCATGACCGGCTGGCACTGGGGCAGTCCCAGGCTGGACCCAGTGACGGACGGGAACTGGATTCCGGATCTGCATTCAGGATCGGGATCACAGGCAGACGAACAGAATCCTCCTCAGACGTCGGCCATTGAAGGAAGAGCCCTGACCCTTTGATCCTCAGTCTTTATACTGAGCATGAGGCAGATGGGATGGAATACCCCGTTGGTCAGTTTTGGGTCACCTGTCCTGTCTGCTACTCCTTGCAGATGGGACCCCACTATGCTCTTCCACTTCCGACCCTCCAACGGGGCAAATAACAAAGTCGGTTGCCCTTGGGTGTTATAGCAATAAGTATAAGCAGAGCCTCTCTGCACACCATCCCTGGGCATCAGCTATAAACATAGGTCTGATCACGCTGAGAGAGTGAACACTGTCTGCACAATATGCTGTTAATGTCAGTAGTTAGAGAAGCCCAGCTAAGAATCGAAGTTACTGAACAAAACTGGTTCCGTTTTACCTCAAACCAGGACAAGGCGTAAAGGGAAACTCTGCTTTGTTTACCTTCTTGTACATGAAGGAAGCAGAGAAATTCACTGAAAACCAAAGTCATATGGAGATTGTCATGGCCAGCGCCTTGAGACAGATGTGGGCTCCTTGCTGTAAGGAGACAAGCTGGCTGGAGCATCCCCTCACAGGCTGGCGGTGTAAGGAGAGTGGCGGTGGCAAAGCAGAATAACCGCAAAGTAATGAAGGGATGGGCAAAGGGCAGCTGGCCGTCCGCAGACGAGACCTGACTTTTAAGCTTTCTACACAAGCAGAGCCTTTTTGTCAGTTACCTCTGCAGCCTGGACTCCACGGACTGCGCAGAGCAGAGCCTGTGCTGCCCGGCTCAAATACAGCAGACGGGCTGTCAGCATTTGCGTTCTGGTGGCTCCCCCAGTCTATTTAGGGAGAAAGTTTGCTAGACTAGTGGTTTCTGAGGCATAAGCAATGATATTTTTTTCACTAATGGGGCTGAGCATTGAACTATATTACCTGAGCACGAGGAAGATTCTAGCAGTATCCCAAAACATAGTTAGGCGGAGAGGTAGCAAATCTGCAAACCTCCTTTCCTGCAACATGTGGAAGAATGGTAAGTATCCACTGGTAACCCTGGGGATCTGGTATGTAAAAGGTGTTATGTGTGTGCAGCCTCTATGCAAGTAAATGAAGTTTTATATTATTACATTCAAAGTGCTCACAGCATGGTCTGGAATTTTAATTGAGAGAATGGGAGATAATGAGCAGGACAAGAGGTCTGATGGGAAGATTGTTGCTTCCCAGTGGCAGTGTCCTGCTGTTCATGTTGTTCTTCACTCTGAACTGTGAGCAAGGGACGGTGATGATGCTACTAATAAAATATTCCTTGCTGGCTCCTGAGGGATAAAGGCAGCAGGCCAGAGACTGTCCTGCACACCGGAGAGTGGACTTCAGGCTCGTAACAGGTGAAGTGCAGGGAATGGGAACCCCAAGGAATACACAGCCGTAGGGAAAATTGGCAACACCATGGGGGATATATCTGGGATTAGAAATTGCACAGTGATACATGTCAAACTCCTTTCCCCGCATAAGGGTGGTGGGATATAGTACAAAGGGTAACCCAAGAAGAAACATCCGTGATGTCCTTGCTGGTATCCCCAAAGGAGGCTTTACGCAAGCTCTGCCAGTTTCCCAGGCTGGGCAGATGGGAGCCACGTCCCATCTGCAGGCTGCTTGGACCCACAGGGGTGACATGCCCTAGGGCTGATGGAGGTGAGAGCATTGGCTTCTGTCGTCTCCATCTGCGCAGAAGACACTACTTTCTAACTTGCCTACCAGGCATGTGTCAGCTCCAGAGGTTATGACAAATCCCAGCCCAAAAGCTGAGTCAGAACTGGCTCAGAGTTGCTTTTGATGGAGTTTTCTTACTTCAGTTCTCCAGCCAAAGCCAGGAGTTTTACAATAGAAAACTGCACTGTGACTTTGGAATGCTTTCCTTGGCATTGTGTATGAGTTATAACCATTTTATAGCTTTAATTCTCTCTCCCCCCC
>NW_009647697.1:1090-2982 GCF_000708025.1 Charadrius vociferus | reverse complement strand
CCCCCCTCAAGTCCTTACCCCCCTCTGGCTCTCTCTAAAGAAATACACATATTATTTTCCATTCCTGAGAAGTAATTTGATGACGGTGGAGCCCAGACAGTGCCATTTTCTGTTATCCCTGCAATCACTCCTTAGGGCAGAGATCCCAGCGTGTGACACCTGCTTGTAATATAGAAAACACACCAGCTAGCTCCTCTTTGTCCATCCCTTCATCACCTCGCAATCACTGCTCTTTGCTGCTGTCTCCTCTCCTTACCCCGCCAGCCTGTGAGATGAAGCTCAGGCCAGCTTGTCTCATTAGAGCACCAAGCCCACACCTCTCTCCGTTCGCAAACGTGGTGGTCTCTGCTGCTGCGCTGTGCCCCTTCAGTCACCACAGCAGAAAGAAACATAGCCTGGTGGGTTTTCTCTCTCTTTTTCCTAGTGCTGTCCAACGCTGTGATAAAAGAACAAAATAAATTAAAGTCTTCATTTAGGAAATGACAAAGAGAAGAAAACCGGGTGACTAATGCAGGATAATCAGAGCACTTCAACTGCAAATGAAGAGCAGGAGGTACAAGAGAGGTTAAGTAAATACAAAGCTGTTTTCTTTGGCTTGGTATAAAATGATAATGTGATGTGGTACTTGCGATACAGAAGAGTCCCACACAAGTGATTCACTTGCTGGTGTCTAGCACCTTTGGAGCCCTACCTGGTTTGGTGTCTCACCCTGCCACCCCACGTGGATGCCTCAGACACCCCAGGCCATCTCAGATGGCACTCAGCAGGGTTATTTAGACACCTCAGTCAACCAAGCTCTGAGGTTTTGCTCAGGAGATACCTCTTTTTAACCCACAAGTGTCTGAGCCAGCCTCCAAGCTCCTCTCATAGTAATATTGTCAATACAGCCTGTACGAGCTGTTGGGGTCACCCAAAGGCAGCACATGCGTGTGGTGTGGACAGGATAAACAACTCCCTGGGCTGTGCTCACTGCATGGATAAGACCTCCACCACCTACCATGAGGATGAAGACACCTGGTCCTTGGACACACCTGCATGTCATCTCCTCAATTTAGGTGTCCTTCTCAGCAAGGTGAGTCCTGATTGAGAGGTGGGAGCTTGACCTGCCCTTGGAGAGGGGCAGGGATGCTGCACCTCCAGTGGATTTGAGATGTCTCCTTCGGTTGGGACACAGGTTAGGCGGAAAGTCTGCTCTGTTGTCATAGAGCAAAAAGATACTCAGGAACCCACCACCTTTTTGCAAGCCTGTTCTGAATCCCATGCAGCGAATGCCCTCTGTATGATAACAGCTACACGCATTCGGCGTGATCTCTGCAGAGGTTAAGGTAAGTCTTTCATGTGATTCTGGAGACAGATGTTAATCTGGCCCTGGCAAACAAAAGATTCTCATTTCAATATGGGCACAGATGGAATATATATATAGCATACTCGAGGGGCACACAGACACTGTCATGCCAAAAAAATTGTCTGGAAACAGTAAAATAACTGAGTTGAGACAGTTTGATTGTTTGGGTTGTTGATTCAGATAGGAACAACTAATAAATAACACCACTCAAAATGATCCTGATGAGTAATTGATAGGGAAAGGCATGTGATTCTTCCTTGCTGAAACAGGGAGCGGGAGGGCTGATGTATTTGTTTTTTAATTGACTTTGACTGCACAGTCTTTCGGTTTTATGCTGCAGATGGGACTGCTTGTAATAATTTCGCAAGGAGCCTGTCCCATATGAATCATAAATGTCTTGTGGCTAGAAACTAATATCATTTCAGAACGTGTGGGAAGGGCTGATTTATTGAAGGAGTCACATGACGAGTTTTAGGTCTGCACAAGCTTGAGGCTTTCCTTTCAATCCTTGGGCACACAGCGAGTTGGAGGGGGTGGCAGATTGGAT
>NW_009647697.1:0-1049 GCF_000708025.1 Charadrius vociferus | reverse complement strand
ACACGCAGCCTAGAAGATTTATGATGTTGGCAACTTTGATAAAACATTTTTGTGCAACTTTTTCTTTTTATTGCTTTGCAAGCAACTTCCCGATACTTGTCAATGCTGACCAAAGCAAAAATGCTTTGAAAGCCTACGTACACCAAGTCGGGGGAAAGAATGAGGATGAGCAAGCCAGCTGTTAACAAGGTGAAAGTTAGGTTGGAGAACAGCACAAATCTGGAGACATACTGCTTTCTAGTCACAGATTTTTATTAGTGAGCGTGTAAAACATGCAAAGTGAGTTACTCTAGTAAAACGAGAAAACACAAATCAGCAAAGCTGAAACAAAACCTTCAAGCAACCTTATTCATTACAGCATCGGATTCTTGTGTCTTTGTCATGTGCTACTTCTCCCAAGCAATGAACTTTGCATGCACAGACTGGAGCTCAGGACCAGTGCAAGAACATCTCTCTCCTACTCCAACCCATGACTGACTATTTTCCACGCAGACTCCTATGCCATCAAACCATTTACCCTTTGCAGAACGTACGGATGGTAGCAGGCCATCTGCACTGTTTCTACATTCAGCCCTTGTCCTGGTCTCAAAAAGCCTTTCCTCAGATGAACCATCTCTCCCCTCCTCTGGGCAGGCTGTTCACTAAATCGTCTTGCCCTGTAGGTCCTTGTTGCTCCAGCATGTCAATTGAGTACTCCTTGGAAACCTCTGCAATTTCAATCACTGTTTCACTGCATATCCCTCTTTGGCACTCAGTCTCTTCACATCCCTGAAGAACATTCTTCTGGCAGGATCATATCCAGTTGCTTTCATATTCTTTGCACTCCCAAAACAACTCATGCCCTTGTGATGGGCTGTGACCAGCTGGAGGAGGCATCTCAGAGCTGCTATAGGCTTGGCAAAGGAAGACTGAGTTGTCTCTGTTCTGGAGCTAAGCACATGAAAAATTAAGAGTACAATGCCACACAAGGATCAACAGATAAGCATAAAGTTTCTGGAAAAAATGGAATTGAGGATAAAGTGAGTGGATCATAGAATCATAGAATGGTT
>NW_009647696.1:2943-3898 GCF_000708025.1 Charadrius vociferus | reverse complement strand
GACCGAGATGGGGACAGGGATGTAGGACAAGGACATGGGACAGGGATGTGGGATGGGGACACGGGACAGGGGGCAGGGACATGGGCTGGGGACAGTTGATGGGAACTGGGATGTGGACAGTGGGGATGGGAAAGGGTCATGGGATGGGGACAGTGGGAATGGGATGGGGACAGTGGGGATATGGGAATGGGGACAGGGATGCGGGACGGGGACAGGGATGTAGGACAAGGACACAGGGATGGGGACAGCTGTGGGACAGGGGCAGGGACATGGGATGGGGACAGGGCTGTGCAGGGACATGGGATGGGGACAGGGATGTGAGATGGGGACATGGGATGGAGACAGGGACATGGGATGGGGACAGGGCTGTGGGATGGGGACGTGGATGGTGACAGTGGGGGTGGGGACGGCTGTGGGATGGGGACAGTGAGGATGGGATGAGGACAGGGACATGGGATGGGGACGGGGATGGGGATGGCTGTGGGATGGGGACAAGGGATGGAGACAGGGATGTGGGACAGGGACACAGGATGGGGACAGTGAAGATGGGATGGGACATGGGATGGGGACAGTGGGAATGGGATGGGACAGGGATACAGGATGGGGACAGGGATGTAGGACAGGGACGTGGGATGGGGACAGAGATGTGGGACGGAGACACAGGATGGGGACAGAGAGGTAGGACAGGGACATGGACATGGGATGGGGGTGGGGATATAGGACAGGGACACGGGATGGGGACAGGATGGGGACAGGGACACGGGATGGGGACAGGGATGTAGGACCAGGACTGGGATGTAGGACAGGGACACAGGATGTGGGATGGGGACAGGGATGTAGGACAGGGACATAGGATTGGGACAGGGATGTGGGATGGGGACATGGGATGGAGACGAGTGATGTGGGGCAGGGACACGGGATGGGGACAGGGATGTAGGACCAGGACCGGGATGTA
>NW_009647696.1:2419-2840 GCF_000708025.1 Charadrius vociferus | reverse complement strand
GGATGGGGCAGGGATGGGGACAGGGACATGGGATGGGGACAGGGATGTGAGATGGGGACATGGGATGGAGACGAGTGATGTGGGGCAGGGACACGGGATGGGGACAGGGATGTAGGACCAGGACCGGGATGTAGCAGAGGGAGATTGGCTGTGGGATGGGGACAGGATGAAGACAGGGACACACAATGGGGACAGTGAGGATGGGGACAGGGATGTAGGACCAGGACTGGGATGTAGGACAGGGACACAGGATGTGGGATGGGGACAGGGATGTGGGACAGGGATGGGGACAGGGATGTGGGATGGGACAGGGATGGGGACAGGGATGTGGGATGGGACAGGGATGGGGACAGGGATGTGGGGAGTAATAGGGCTGGAAACAGTATTGATAGGAGGATTAGAGGGATTCCTAGGAGGCATG
>NW_009647696.1:0-882 GCF_000708025.1 Charadrius vociferus | reverse complement strand
ACCCGGGATGCTACCGGGTGCTAACTGGGAGCACTGGGGGGACGTGGCTCAGAGCGCCACGGGATGCTGCTGGGACTGGGAGCACTGGGGGATGCTGCTGGGAGCACCCCAGGATGCTGCCAGGTGCTAACTGGGGGGACTGGGAGCACTGCGGGGAAGCAGCTTGGAGTGCTCCGGGGTGCTGCCGGGTGCTGACTGGGAGCACTGGGGGGACTGGGAGCACTGGGTGGATGCAGCTCAGAGCAACCCAGGATGCTGCCAAGTGCTGGGACTGGGAACTGGAACTGGGAGCACTGGGGGGACTGGGAGCACTGGGGGGATGCGGCTCAGAGCAACCCAGGATGCTGCCAAGTGCTGGGACTGGGAACTGGAACTGGGAGCACTGGGGGGACTGGGGGAGTGCGGCTCGGAGCACCCCCGGATGCTGCTGAGTGCTGGGACTGGGAGCACTGGGAAGATGCAGCTCGGACTGACCCGGGATGCTACTGGGTGCTGTTATGGGGAGCACTGGGGGGACTGGTGAAGAGTGTCTCAGAGCACTCCAGGATGCTGCTGGGAGGTGACTGGGAGCTGGTACTGGGGGAACTGGGAGCACTGCGGCTCCTGTGCCCCAGGGTTGCTGCTGGGAGTGGGTACTGGGAGCACTGGGGGGACTGGGGAAGTGCACTGTGGAGCACCGTGAGATGCTGCTGGGTGCTGACTCAGAACTGTTACTGGGAGCGCTGGGGAAACTGGCAATCAGAGTGCAGAGCACCAGGGGATGCTACTGGGACTGGGAGGTGCGACTGGGAGCACTGGGCGACTGGGGAGACGCAGTGCAGAGTGCCAGGGGATGCTGGAGGGCTCTGACTGGGAGCCCATACTGGGAACACTGGAGGAGTG
>NW_009647695.1:63833-64086 GCF_000708025.1 Charadrius vociferus | reverse complement strand
ATGCCAAGGATTCATGGAGCCTCTGGGTTCCCGATTAGGCTCACTTCAGCTTCCAATACAGTCAACTGTTGGGACCACCCTGTCACTCCAGAAATACAGATGGGTTCTGCCCCTCTGTAATTTGATGGCATTAAGGTGGACTGTGCACCAGTGCCCACTAAAGCCTTATACTCCTGTGGCTCAGATGTGCCAGGCCATCGAATCCACACAGTCCAATAAACCCGGTTGTCCCTCTCCCCCACCTGGCTGGAGG
>NW_009647695.1:48774-62366 GCF_000708025.1 Charadrius vociferus | reverse complement strand
AGACACCCCAACAAAGCCACTTCAATAGTGATGTTATCATATCATAAGCTGATATTGCACACGACAGCAAAATTATGGCCCTGATCCCTCTCCCCGAGATAAACAGCATCACAGGGAGTAGATAGAGCATATAAGAATTTACATAACGCAGCCATGCAAACAAACGAAGCAACATTGTAACCGGCGACTATCTAACTACTATGAGAAATGCATATAAATAATTTGTTTTAACAACCTCTGGTCAGATCTGTCGAGCCCCACGTTGAGCGCCAAAAAGGACTGTCATGGTTTGGCCTCAGCCAGCAACAAAGAACCATGCAGCTGCTCGCTCAACTCCCACAGCCGTGGGAAAAATCGACAGAAAAAGGCAAAACTCGTGGGTTGAAAGAGTGCAATTTAACAGAACAGCTAAAGGGAAGAGGAAAAAAAACAATAACACCAATAAAGGGATATAAAGATGCGATTACAGTACCGCAGGGACCAGACCCGGAGCGCTGCAACCCACCCCAGAGTGGCGACTCCCCTCCTCTCCCCTGCTGTCTCCTCTTTAGCCTGGGCATGGGTCGAGTGGTATGGAATACCTGCATCCCCTGCCAGCTCCTTAGGGAAATTAACCCCATCCCTGACGGAACCAGGGCACCCAGTCAACACAGTTCTTCTTTCAGGTCGCTTGACAGAGAGAACTCACAAGCTGTAACCCGAAATATGCATGCTCCAGAAACCCGCAAGGCCTAGGAAAGCTTGGGATTCTTTTTTGTTAGCTGGTGGGGACATGGCTGTTATCTTATTGATCACATCCATTGGGATGTGACAATGCCCATCTTGCCATTTTATTCCCAAGAACTGTATCTCTTGTCCAGGCCCTTTGACCTTGTTTTGTTTTATAGCAAAACCAACTTTCAGAAGGGTTTGGATTATTCTTTTCCATTTCTCAAACACTTTCTCTGCTGTGTTGCCCCACATGATGCTGTCAATATATCACAGATGTGCAGGGAATTCACTCTGTTCCAGTGTAGTCTGTTTCAGTCTATGACAAATCATAAGGCTGTGCTTCCATACCTGGGGCAATCAGTTCCAGGTTTAATGGACAACCCTCCACACGATAGCAAATTGTGGCCTGCACACTGCTGCCAAAAGGACAGAGGCAATATCAATTGAGGCATACCACTTGGCTTCTTTTGACTCCAGTTCATCTTGGAGTTCTAGCATGTTTGATACTGGAATACTCAGCAATGGTAGTGAGTGTATACTCTTCTCCATCCTCCAGATCATTAATGATGTTTAACAGGATTGGACTCAGTACTGACCCTGGATTACACTGAGGGGTGACTCCTACAGGCCTACCAGTACCCTTTTCAATCCTTCAAATGCCTTCTTTTGAGATAGCCATTGCCAAAGATACACGTGGAATCTAGACTGGTCACACAATAGGATGCTTTTGTGACTTGTTCCCTGTTAGATTCACCTCATCTTCCAACACAGACAACTGTTCTGTAACTCCAGAAATCCAGATTTTTTTCCCCCTTGTATACTTACGGCATTAGGGTACAGTGTGCGCATTTGTCCAGCAAAGCCTTATATTTCCTTGAGTCTGATGTGCCAGGACATTGAATCCATACAGGCAAGTAAACCCCATTTTGCCTTTTGTCTGCCTGGCCAGAGGCAGACCCCCTATTCTTGATCATAGCATTCATTACCTGCTTCCTGTAAAGACAAACCTGAGGTCTCTGCAAAATGATACCAGGAGTGGGAATTAAAAATAAAAGAACATATGTCCATGGGTCAGTATCAGAAGGAGGAGAGGAATTCTAAGCCTTATATGTGTCTAGTGAAATGCTTGAAGGCAACTGGAGCAGTAATCTTCTTGGAAGACCCTTTTTGGATGTGGTTTTTCCTGCAATTCATGTACACAGGATACCAGTTCCAAGGTAGGTGCACCATCCCAATTGCTCATGCCCTCGCCATAGTCGTGAAGATAGAACCAAAAGGTGACATGGGGATTACACTACCAGTTCCCTTCCTTTTGAGCAGAAAAAAAGGCAAGTCCAAAGGGAACTCCAGATGGACTAGAGGCTGGCCTGCAGGAGCAAGTAGAGAACAAAACTCTCTGTGTTCTCTTCAACTAAAAAGAATTGGAAGGACAGTACCTCCATGGGTGAGATGCAGGCATGCAGGGTAAGTGGAGATAAGAAAGGAAGATTTTTGGAAAAGCTGGAGGTGGAAGACAGATTATCTACATGTGGTGCCCTGATGAAAGGAAGAAAGGAAGAAAGGAAAGAAGGAAGGAGAGCATATGACATTTAAATTTTAAGGAATTAATAAAATTAACAGTTTTTCAATTATATAGCTTTATCTTGTATATTGCCTTAGCCTTAGTATGGGACATATACCTGTTTTCTGAGAATGAGGAAGGGAGAGGAATTGACATAATGTCTTCTTTTTAAACTATGTTTAAAACTATGTTTAAAAAGATTGGGTTTTAAGCCAAGCTTGATATCTCCCAGCTTCTAACCAGTCAATGAGTTTTAGTTCCGGTTCAAGGGCTTTAATATAGTTTCAGCACCAGTCTCATAGTTGTATCTACATTTTTGTTAGGGCTATGAGAGTCATTGTGTGCCTGAATTATAATCTGACACTGTATCTCAAGGGGATTTAATATTTTTGAGAAATGTTAGGCCTGAGGAGGGAGGAGGAGGAAGAGGAATCCTTTAAAATCTAATTGCTTTCAAGAATCAGTAAATGTAAAATTTGCAGCTCAGTGGATTAATTTCTTGGGCTTTTCTGTTTTTATCCTTATTTCACACACACATACACATATGTGCATGCAGGTTTTTTTTTTTTTTCTTCTGCCTTTGTCATATTGTCTAAAGCCCTTTTGAGACATGTAGGAGCAATGTGTATACTGGATTAGCAGTGTGAAAGAAAAGCACAATAAGCCTGCATTGTTTTACTTCCTTTTCATTTCTCACGCCACAAAACACAATTTGTTGCTCCTTCAGTGGGTCAAAGACATCATGTCGCTCAGCTTTTTTTTCTGCAAGATCTGATCATGAAAATGAATGCCCTGCTTTCTTCCAAATGCAAGAGTTGAGTTACATTGTTACACAGACTCAGTGTTGTCTGGATTTTCTAAAAAGTTTTCAGCTTAACTTTCCCCTCTTTGTGCACAGTGAAGTCCTGCAAGTGGCAAAGCATTTTTTCAGAAAGTAATCTGTTTTGAAGAGGACTTTGGTTTGTAAAACTAAAGCCCTTTGTGGAATATGACAAGTGTCCTGGTTTGAGACTCCGTTGTTCGTTTCAGTGGCCAGTCTGGCCCAAACCACAACAAACAAGGCCTGCTAGAGCTGGGATGTCCTCCAGGTTTTGGAGCAAGAGAACTGCTTCTACTGCTGCTGTCCTTTGTAGCTCCCCAGGATCTTGGATTGCCCTCCTCTGAGAATCTGCTGCTGTGCTCGAGGAGCACAGAAACTCGGTGGCTCTGAATTTGCATTTCTACGCAGCACTCTGCAGAAGAAAATACCTGTTCTCCTTGATTGGTGCTATTTGCTCCTTTGTGACATACAGAACATCTTTCCATTAAAGGAGATCAGGGATAATAAGCCACCTTATTACTATATAGTAATCTTTCTTCCAGGGTTGAGGAGGGGGAGAGAGCAAGGAGTAAGCAGGGCTTGTTTCATGCTACTGGATTCTTTCCCAAGTTCAGGCACTTTACAGAGGGGCTGCTCTGCAGATTGGCTCCTTGCTGCACATGGCTACCACTGGACTGTAAAACCCAAATGCAAGGAAGCAAGTAGGGCACTCAGTAGGTGGGGCATATATTTAGAGAATATATTTAGAGGTTTACATTGTGGGAGACCTCGGCTGGTCCGAGGGATCAAAATACAAGTTTAACACTGACCCTGAACAGATACCCATGTACCCTTGAAGAGACAAGATAATCCTGAGAAGATCCGATCAAACAAGATAAGGGGTGGCAAACATCCTGGCTTTTCCCAGAGCATGAACAGTGCGTGATCAACAATTGTATTGGCTGGATGGTGTGTGATGTGAGAGCGGATTGGGCAAAAGTAGAATGTTAGAATATATGCACAGATAAGCAATCAGGTAAAAGGATATAAAAGAGCACTGCTTGTAAAATAAAATGTACGATTGCTGTAACTAGATATTCAGTGTCGTGTCGTCTCTACAATGTCACTACGTAGCAGATTCAAGTAGATGTGCTGCTCTGCAAAACACCGGGAAGGTGCTACCTTGTGACCGTATTTAATGCTAAAGCCAATGTAAGGCAGGTATGTGGAGCATAGAGCTGAAGCAGACTTGTGCCCTCCCGTGATGAAAACGTGTCAGAGGCAAAAAATTGAAAGGATACAAAACCCCACCTTATTTTCCTGCAAGTTGGAAATGCTTATACTTATTGCTATAACAGCCAACTAGGTCAGCTAACTTTGTTATTTGCCCCGTTGGAAGGTCAGAAGCAGAAGAACATAGAGGGGTTGCTTCTGCAGGGAGGAGCGAACAGGAAAAGTGGCCCAAAACTGACCAACAGGGTATTCCATCCCATCTGCCTCATGCTCAGTATAAAAGCTGAGGCATCAAAGCGTCAGCCCTCTTTCTTCTGTGGCTGGCATCTGAGGAGGACTCTGTCTGTTCATCTGCCTTTGATCCCAATCTGTGCATTCCTGAATCCAGATCTGGAATCCAGTTCCCATCCATCACTGAGTCCAGTCTGGGACTTTCCCAGTGCCTGCTGGTGATGTGATCATCATCCTGGGAGCTCGATGTGGTTTTGTATATATTGTCACCAGTGGTGTTCCTCTAGGTTCAATTCTAGGGCCAATTCTGTTCAATATATTTATCAAAGATCTGGCTGCAGGAGTTGAATGCGCCATTAGCAAGTTTGCTGATGATACCAAACTGGGAGGTGCTGTTGACTCTCTTGAGGGACAAGAGGCCTTGCAGAGGGATCTAGATAAGTTGGAGCATTAGGCTATGATTAATGGGATGAAATTTACCAAGTCAAAATGCCAAATTCTGCACCTGGGACAGAGTAACGCTGGGCACAAGTATAGATTAGGAGAGGAGTGACTGGAAGCAGCCCCACAGAAAGGGATCTGGGGGTGCTGGTTTACAGCAGGCTCAATATGAGTCAGCAGTGTGCCCTGGCAGCCAAGAGGGCAAACTGCATCCTGGGGTGCATCAAACACATCATAACCAGATGGTCAAAAGAGGTGATTATCCCGCTGTATTTAGCATTGGTGTGGCCTCATCTTGAGTACTGTGTGCAGTTCTGGGCCCCACAATTTAAGAAGGATGTTAAGGTCCTTGAATGCATCCAGAGGAGGACAACAAAGCTGGTGAAAGGGCTGGAAGGCATGTCCTATGAGGAGTGGATAAGGACTCTGAGTTTGTCTAGTTTGGAGAAAAGGAGGCTGAGGGGCGACCTCATTGCTCTCTGCAGCTTCCTGAGGGGGGGAAATGGAAAGAGAGGTGCTGAGCTCTTCTCCCTGGTATCCAGTGATAGGACGTGTGGGAATGGCTCAAAGCTGCACCAGGGAGGTTTAGACTGGACATTAGGAAGCATTTCTTTACCGAGAGGGTGGTCAAACACTGGAACAGGCTTCCTAGAGAGATAGTCGATGCCCCATACCCATCAGTGTTTAAGAGGCATTTGGACAACACCCTTAACAACATGCTTTAACTTTTGGTCAGTTGTGAATTGGTCAGGCAGTTGGACTAGATGATTGTTGTAGGTCCCTTCCAACTGAAATATTCTATTCTATTCTATTCTATTCTATTCTATTCTATTCTATTCTATGAAAATGGTAAGACTAAAGTCTGTTAAGCTATCTGATTCTCTTACCGATATCAAGTAATGACAGCATCAGCTGTGGAATGAATGTGATGCTGAGAAAAGCAATTGCTCTACACCAAACAGCAAAGGTCAGTGCTAAAAGTTTGTGTATTTTTTTAGCAATATAATTTACATTTTAGCGTCAAGAGACTCTAATGCCACAACCACAGTTTTACAACAGGTAAGAACCAAAATTACCAAAAAATGTTCCTCTCTCTCTCTGTTTTGAAACACAGTACAAAAGAGAGAAGGGTTTCTGGTATGTTTTGGAGGTGATGAGGACCCACTGCTCCCAATGCAGTCTGGAAGGAGGTGCCTACTCTTAGAATTTCTGAAGAATCAGAGCTAAACTTTCATGGAGAGTCATGAAAGAAAATGGAATTGGTAGGAAAGAAAGTGATGAAGATGGCACTGCAGCATGTTATCATGTGGCCGTCGTTTGCATGATTTCCTTTCCTTTCCAAAAGAGATGTTATAGCTCAGTTGCAAGGTTTGGGCTTGATGTTTGCTCAGCATGGTGCCTGGGTTAAGCAGGCCAGAGTAAGCAACTACAGCTATTCATTACGGCCTTAAAAGTATGCTATATGGTGTATTGATTAGGCCTAATAACTTTTGTGTTTTAAGAAAGAATTAAACCCACAAAAAAGAAAAGTTGAGACATAATGGTGGGGTTTTGCAATGTATTTCAAGAAGAAATTTAGTGGTCTATGAAGATAACATTTATGTTTTTCTGGTGTCTCCAGAAAATATGGTGATGATTCCTCCTAGTTGGCTCTTCAGGGGCTCATGAGGGTTATTCCTTTCCAACAGCCAGGCAGATGGTTAAAGGAAGATGGCCAATGCCAGCAAGAGAAACTCCTTTTTGATGTTCAGTAGTGAACAGACCACCTAACAGCAAATTCCCAGAATAAGCTACTCCCTGCTAAGGCAGCAATTGAAACGGTCAGAGGCAGGTGGACTTAAACAGGCCCACATGTGAATACTGCTATGAAATAAGTGCTAGAGGGGGGTCTCTAGCACCAGCTAGAATAGATGGTGATGATTCCGCCTAGTAGAAACTCATAGTTAATGCTTAAATTCAGAAACACACACACACACATAGATATATCAGTAGTTTCCATTTTAAAAATAAATTCTGCAGCAAATTTCAAGGGGTCTCTCTTCAATGGAATTTGATACTAGCTTTTCCGTCTCTATTTGCTGACATCTGCTGGTAGTCTACAGGGAATTATCGTCTCTACCAATGTTGCTAATTAGCTTAGCTTTGGGCAGTGACGGGTCCATCTTGGAGCCTGCTGGAACTGGCTCTGTCCGACATGGGGACAACTTCCGACATCTTCTCACAAAAGCCACCCCTGCAGCCCCCCCGCTACCAAAACCTTTACACGTAAACCAAATGCAACACTCAATTAATTGATAATAGCAAATTTGGACTCAGTTTTAAAAAAATATTAAAACTCCTTACATTTTGCTCATTATAAAAACTGGTTGCTATTAGTTGCCTGTCTTTTAAAAGATAGTAAGAACAAAGGCTGGAACAGAAGGAGCGGTGGGGTGGGAGGGTTTTATTGCACTCAACTGTTTTCCTTTACAGTCATAGAATCATTTAGGTTGGAAAAGACCTTTAGGATCATTGAGTCCAACAGTTAGGGTCAGTGCTGAGCCAATAATGGCATATAAATCATTAGCTTGATAACTGCCTACAACTGAGAGCATTGTTGCAGTATAAGATGACACCTATGCCACAAGAGTGGTTAAGAACAAAGTCAGTAATTTAAAGGCAAAAAAAAAAGCATAATTTCAAAGGTGTGTTGTTCACATTATTTAAATATAAATATTTTCACTAGTAATTTGCTTGAAAATTCCCATAATCTTCATTACGGTACGTTAATAACTGTATTTGTCAACATTGTTAATAACTGTATTTGTCAAAGTTAGAGATCTGTATGCAGTTGCAGGGCTATGATCTTATTGGGATCACAAGAAGGGCCTCTATAAATACATAGGTGACAAAGGAAAGACTGGGGAAAATGTGGGCCTGCTGCTGAATGGGGCAGGGGACATGGTGACACAGAACAGGAAAAAAGCTGAGGTACTGAATGCCGCCTTTGTCTGTCTTTATTAGCAAAACCAACCTTCAGGAATCCCAGGCCCCAGAGACCAGGGGGAAAGGCTGGAGCAAGGAAGAATTACCTTTGGTGGAAGAGGATCAGGTCAGAGAATACTTAAGCAAACTGGTGCATAAGTCCATGGGCCCTTATGGGATGCACCCACAAGTGCTGAGGGAGCTGGCTGATGTCATTGCAAGGCCACTCTCCATAAACTTTGAGCAATCAAGGCAATTCGGAGAGGTGCCTGAGGACTGGAGTAAAGAAAGTGTCCCTCCTATCTTCAAGAAAGGCAAGAATGAGGACCCAGGGAACTGCAGGCCAGTCAGCCTCACCTCAGTCCCTGGGAAGGTGATGGAGCAGCTAAGCCTGGGAACCGTTTACAGGGACATAAAGGGGAATAAAGTCATCGTGAATATTCAGCATGGATTAACCAAGGAGACGTCATGCTTGACCAACGTGAAAACCTGCTATGATGAAATGACTGGCCTAGTAGACGAAGGGAGAACAATGGATATTGTCTTGACTTCAGTAAGACTTTCTTCTCCCATAAGATCCTCATGGAAAAGCTGTTGTTGTATGGGCTAGATGAGCAAACAGTGAGGTGGACTGAAAAATGGCTGAGTGGCTGGGCGCAGAGGGTGGTGATCAGTGGAACTGTCCTGGTTTGAGGTAAAACAGAATGAATTTTCTGTTCTGTACACGGAAGAGTGTAGAGGGGTCACACCTGTGGGGAATTATCCAAAGTGACACCATCAGAGCTAGGGGATGGAAAACTTTCGGGCTGTTTCAAAAAGGAATGTTACTTTCTTAAAATAGTTTTCCTTTTCCCTATGTCATAGAACCAGACTCCTTATATGTGCCATACACTCTATACAGAAAGGGAGAAATACATAGCACACTGCTACTGAAAGGAAGAACTTCCAAAGTGCTAAAACCACACACTGGCTCTAGACTTGCTTGCATAGGAGACTTGAACTTCTTAAATAATAAAATAAAAAGAAAATAATGAAATATATACAATATATACAAAACCATATCGAGCTCACAGGATGATGATCATGTCACTGGCAGGCACTGGGAAAGTCCCAGACTGGACTCGGCAACAGACAGGAACTGAGTTCAGGATCTGGGTACAGGAATGCATGGATCGGGATCAAAGGCAGACAAACAGACAGTGTATTCCTCGGATACTGGCCTTTGAAGAAAGAGGGCTGACCCCTTTGCTCCCTCAGCTTTTATACTGAGCATGAGGCAGATGGGATGGAATACCCCGTTGGTCAGTTTGGGGTCACCTGTCCTGTTCGCTCCTCCCTGAAGGTGTGACCCCTCTATGCTTTTCCTCTTCCGACCCTCCAACGGGGCAAATAACAAAGTTAGCTGTCCTTGGTTGTTATAGCAATAAGTATAAGCAAAACCCTCTCTGCATACCATTCCTTGGTATCAATTATAAACAAGGCCTTATCACTCTGGAAGCAGACGATTGTCTTAAAACCGTACTGTTAATTTCAGAGAGTTCAGTTAGTTAGAAGAGGCTTAGCTGCAAAGTAAAATTACTGAAAAGAAAATTGGTTCCGTTTTACCCCAAAGAAGGATGGTGTTATAGAGTATACAGTATTTTCTCTCTGTGTGCATTTTTTGTTTGTTTGTTTTTAATTAAATGAGTGCTAGGAGGTAAATGGAACAAAAACTAGCTAGCTGGTCATAAGTGGTGATAGGATGAATGTGTGTATAATTCTTTCAGGGAATGGGCATGTATTTCTATGGCGAGTTAATGGTGAATGAAGATGCAAAATAACAAGAACTTGCGTATAAATGCTGTATCCTTAGCCGGAGCAGTGGCAGAGACGTCATTCTGAAAAGGTGATTTTTTGTTTTTTTTTCATTCAAAACCTTGATTTTACCTCACACAGAATGAATATGCATAACTCACTAAACAGTAAACTTTGGCATACCGTAGAATTTGTGGATGCTTAACTCCTGTTAAATATCTTGTTTGCTTTTAAACCCAGCTGCTGGAGCACTGAGTTAGATGCATGTAGGCACTAGCGTGAAGAACACAGAGGGGCTTTGCTCTAGGCTTTGTAAAGGCCCGTACAATAGGCAACATAACAGCAACAAAAGGCCAGGCTCCACATGCAGTTGTTTTCCATTGTATATTCCTAACAATGTTTACAACATATCTTAAACAAAATTGCAATTGTGTGAGAAGCAGTCCTGTTTACCAAAGTTGCATATTGACTTGATAGGTAGCATAATCTTTGAAAAGAATCTGCACCCATAATGGAATTATGAAATTGTGTAAATCTGAATGATGTGAAAACAATTTGAAAATTTAAATGATTTTGTGCTAAGTGTAGTCAGGTCTTTGAAGACTGAATCTGAGGTAAGAAGAGAAGCCTTGACATTAAGAAGCTGTTTAATGTCATATACAATTTATCTTGTTTCTGAAATTAATGGTGATGAGGCAACAGAGAATGCAAAATTGCAAGTAATATTCACAAAATAAAGATTGCTGCAGGTTATAAACTGGTGTTTTGCAAAGATATTCTCCATCTTTCAATATATTTGAATAGCTTGAGATAACCTTACATTATTTGTACATGTATGTTTAACACACAGTCAGTTAGGATTGGTATGAAGATCTCTCGAAGTACAGCATACCTCAGATTTTTGCCTAATGATATCATTCATCTGACAGACTGATTGCCTTGGATGTTCACATACCTTTATAGTTGATTTGTGATATCAAAATCCAGACATCTAATTTAGCAAAATCATCATTTTGTAATCAGTACTGAGCAGGAATCTTAATTCTCTCCCATTCAAGCTGTGGTGGGTTGACCTTGGCTGGATACCAGGTGCCCACCAAAGCTGCTCTATCACTCCCCCTCCTCAGCTGGACAGGGGAGAGAAAATAAACGAAAGGCTCATGGGTCAAGATAAGGACAGGGAGAGATCCTTCACCAATTACTGTCACAGGCAAAACAGACTCAACTTGGGGAAATTAGTTTAATTTATTACCCATCAAATCAGAGTAGAATAATGAGAAATAAAATCAAATATTAAAACATCTTCCCCCCACTCCTCCCTTCTTCCCAGGCTCAACTCCACTCCCAAATTCTCTACCTCCCCCCCAGCAGCACAGGGGAATGGGGAATGGGTTGCGGTCAGTTCATCACATATTTTCTCTGCTGCTCCTTCCTCCTCAGGGGGAGGACTCCTCACACTCTTCCCCTGCTCCAGTGTAGGGTCCTTCCCAGGGGTGCAGTCCTTCAGGAACAGACTGCTTCAGCGTGGGTCCCCCACAGGGTCACAAATCCTGCCAGCAAACCTGCTTCAGCATGGGCTCCTCTCTGCCACAAGTCCTGCCAGGAGCCTGCTCCAGTGCATGCGCTCCATGAGGTCACAGCATTCAGGGCACATAAACCTGCTCCAGCATGGGGTCCTCCACAGGCTGCAGGTGGATATCTGCTCCACTGTTAACCTCCATGGGCTCCACTGTGACAGCCTGCCTCATCACAGTCTTCACAACAGGCTGCAGGGGAATCTTTGTTCCGGTGCCTGGAGCACCTCTTCCCTCTCCTTCTTCACTACCGTGGTGTCAGCAGAGTTGTTTCTCTCACATATTCTCATTCCTCTCTCCAGCTGCAATTGCTGCCTCTTTCCCCCCTTCTTAAATATGTTATCACAAAGGTGCTACCGCCTGTCACTATGTTTCCCCTTGCATCCAGTAAAGGATGGAGATTCTCCTTAGCCCTCCTTTTGTTGCTAATGTACTTATAGAAACATTTTTAATTGTCTTTTTCAGCAGTGTCCATATTAAGTTCTAGTTGGGCCTTGGCCCTTCTAATTTTTTCCCTGCATAACCTCACGACAGAGGTGACAGATGAATAGTCCTGTTTTGTACAGACAAGAACTGTGCCTGCCAGGAAAATGTGGTCAATGTGGATTAGATTGTAGAGTGACAGGATGTCAGCTGGGGGGGAAAGGGTCACATTCTAAAAACAGGCAGGGCTATAACAAGACATTTGCTTATGTACTTAAATACTTATGTATTTGCTTATCTACTTCTATCAAGAACCCACCCAAATTTGAGAGTTACATTCTACATTTCTGTGATCTGGTAAATGCCTTTTAAGTGCCTGAAGTGCAATGAAGGCCATAAAGATGCAGATGCAGTTTGTTCTTCTTTACTTGGTGCTGTCTTCCTATAGTTCCTTAAATATTAAAACGAAAATCCAAATTTCTACAAATTTCTGGTGGTAAGTATCTAGTATAGGAAAATTACATAAGGTGTGTGTCCTGGTTCCGGCAGGGATGGGGTTAATCTCCCCAGGAGCCGGCAGGGGGCAGGTATTCCATACCACGTGACCCATGCCCGGGCTATAAGAGGAGCTAGCCGGGCGAGGAGAGGAGTCGCCACTTGGGGTGGGCTGCGGTGGTGCGGGTCCGGTCGGTGTGCTTCGCGGCGGTACTGTAATCGCGTTTTCATCTTTCCTTTTGCTCTTCTGTTAAATTACATTCTTTTAACCCACGAGTTTTGCCCTGTCATTTTTCTTTTTTCCACGACTGTGGGAGTTGTGCGAGTGGCTGCGTGGTTCTTTGTTGCTGGCTGAGGCCAAACCACGACAGTGTGTTAGCAATAGTCTACAATTTCTTGTTTAAATGCTCAGACAGACTAGAAATGCATGCTGAAGTAAAGAAATAAAATCTGAAGATTTTGTTATGAGAACAACATTCTTAAGAATGAGCTTGTTATTGAGCTTGTGAAGAAAGAGTGACTGCACAGCTTGCTTTTAATGTTGTGGCTATTTGGGTTCCTGGCACGATGATTTGAGATTAAAATCACATTGCCGGGGATTACCACATAGCCATAACCCCAGCTGCTACTATGAAAATCATCATGACTATCTGATATACATCTTGGAACCTTCTCCATCCATTAAAAAAGTCCAAACAGAAAAGGAATGCATATCATGGAAGAACCTCATATGATAATTAGTTAGATGAAGACCTCTCTGACAAGGTACAGAGCTTAGCTGACTGGGGAACAGTGTTTGTTTTCCTCTTTGTTCACAGTGGCTAAGTTCTGTATCTGAAGAGAAGGGAAGAAAAGAGGAGATGAGAACATTTCTTAAGTGCCAGCCTACAATGGGTGGAGTGCATTTGCTGGCTGAGATAAATTGCTACTTAATATATAGTTCTGTAATAACTGTTTGTATGTGAAGCACGGTATACAGAGCATAAGAGGCAGAGGTGGTGACTCAGTGAGAACCAAAGACCCTCTTTTTTAGCTGAGAACAAACAGTGCTCCTTACTTTTGCGGTCAGACTGAGAATTTAAGATAATTTGGTTACAGTGCTTTTCTAAAGGTCAGAAGGAATAAATGTTTGCGATTTTAAATTGGAATTGTCTATAAAGTGTTGTTTTATAAAGTAGTCTCTTCTTTAACAGATGCTCTCATGATTTCTCTGCAGTTGTAGCTTAGCAATGTATATCGTTTGCAGGAAATTATTGTTTCTGACTGGAGCTGCCATTTATGACTGCTGCTGTTGTTCCAGGCTTTTGATGGACCTGTCCTCCGGAGCTGATATCAGTTCTGATTTTACATACTGGCTCAGTTCAGC
>NW_009647695.1:43514-48655 GCF_000708025.1 Charadrius vociferus | reverse complement strand
AGCCCTAGAGCAAAAAAAGATGTACCTTTTCCAAGAGCCTATGAAAAATGTTATTGTTTTCTCTCTAAAATCAAATTAGTACACATTATGATGTTCTTAACACAAGAAGGTATGTGGATATGTAGAGCATTATACAGTATTACTCCAGTAATTGATCTCTAGCATAATTTTCACAGTGATCTGCTAATATTTATGGGACTGTGTTTGTACTTTGTCCCAATTTTTCAAATGGACTTAGATTTTAAGTTACTGGCAGAGCTTAATTGTGGTTATGGAACTTCATTACAGAGCTAAATTTATAACTATATCTAAAAACACTGTTTCCCCTTATATTTCATCTGATAAAGAGTATTGAGTACCCAGAAGGGAGATCTCTTTAGATTTCTAGACCTACCACAACAGCTTTTGGAGAAGAGCCAATCAAGAATACACAAATACTCCTTTATTGTAGCAGAGTAATAATTTTTACTTCTGTTTCTGCTGCAGGAAAGATCACAGAGAAATTCTTTTAATATTTCTCCTACTAAACCCTGGTGATACTAGGATTTCATTGACCCAAGATATCAAAGGAAGGATTATGTGACTGATAAAACAATCAGCTAACAGAAATGGTTACCTCTCACTCCAAAACAAACACAGGCACACAAACACAAATTTCATGTGCACAAAAACTACACATGCACACACACTACTGTGACTCAAGGTACTTCTTTAGTACAAACAATTTGGGTTTTATCTTTGCTGTTTGGTGATATAGCCATTCCAATTTGCAGCTGCCAAGGACTTCTGATTTGAATGATTTTACGCACTTTGGTCAATGTAGGAATCACTGAAATTAGATAAACCTGTATTTTGTTTGCAACTTCTGTGCTGAACTAAAAAGCTAATATAAAATTAGCTGGAATGGGGGAAGTGTATATGGGGGGTTAATTGGAAGCTGGAAGTGACCAGCCATCATTCTGGTGATGGGATGGGACTGAAGGAATTAATTAAGATCAGTATTCTTACTGTCTTCTGTAGGTTAACTTTTGCAATAAATGTCACACCTTCTGGTTTTGAAAATGTTTTCCATACCCCCGTGCTGCTCCTTTTGCACAGTGATTTATCAAGTATAGCTCCTCTCCTCCAGGGATATAGTACTCCACTGATCACAAGACATCTTAATTTTTCCTCTAAGAGAATAAACCTTTAAAATTCAAAAATTTGTAAACATATTTCCTTTGTTTGCTACTGTTTTACATCAAATATTTTTAGAAGTATGTGTAGTTTCTCCATTGCACAGAAGTCCAAAGTTAATTTATAAACTTTAAAAACTCCACTCTGTTTCCTCTTTTTACAGTAAGAAAATAAGCTGAATGTGGTTAGTTAAAGGATATTAACAAGAAAAATTAAAAATGAAAATTACTTTTTTTTAAAGTTCTGGTACCAAAAAAATCTGAAATGAGTGCCTGCCTAAATGGTAACTTCAGTCCACAGAATACAACTCATATTTACACCACTACAGTCTCTGAGCTTCCCCCTTCGAGGCACAGTGTCATTACCTGAATTATGGGATGGTCAGCAACACATTTCATATGCAGCAAGAGTTAGGAAATTGTCCAAGAACATGCTGAGTTACTGCAATGGCTTCTAATGCAGTTACACTCAAATATGTATTTATTAAGGGACACTATTAATAAAAGAGCTATGCCTCACTTCACAGGTTTTTCTTGCAAAAGCCAGCAAGGGAAACCAACCTGCTTTTTGCTTTTTCCATTGTGTAAGGGAAAGAACACAGAGATGAATAAAGTTCTTTCACAAGGCACCTAGAATTGAAATGTTTTGTAAGCCTTCAGTAGTTCATAATCAGTACTGTTAAAACTATAAATCAAGACAGTAAGATATTACACACATTGCAAATATCACCAAGGTTTTGGTCTCTCAAAACAGTCCCCTTTTCTTAGCTTTTATTTTAACAGTGGAAAAAAAAAAAAAAAAGTAGTTTAGTTCTCCTACTACAGCTTTTCCAGTCTGTCTAAACAGTATTAAAATGAGAAAGAATTTCAACATTGATTCATAGAACAATATAATTATTTAGGTTGGAAAAAACCTTAAGATCATTGAGTGCAACCATTAATTTAACACTGCCAAGCCATCCACTAAACCATGTCCCTCAGCACCACATCTACCAATCTTTTAAATGCCTCCAGGGATGGTGACTTCACCACTTCCCTGGGCAGCCTGTTCCAATGCTTGACAACCCTTTCAGTGAAGAAATTTTTCCAAATATCCAATCTAAACCTCCCCTGGCATGACTTGAGGCCATTTCCTCTTGTCCTATCGCTTGTTACTTGGGAGAAGAGTTTGACCCCTACCTCTCTAAAGCCTCCTTGTCTTTCTTGTAGTGAGGGGCCCAAAACTGAACACAGTATTTGAGGTGCAGCCTCACCAGTGCTGAGTACAGGGGAACGATCACTTCCCTAGTCCTGCTGGCCACAGTATTTCTGATACAGGCCAGGATGCTATTGGCCTTCTTGGCCACCTGGGCACACTGCTGGCTCATGTTCAGCTGGCTATTGACCAACACCTCCAGGTCCTTTTCCTCTGGGCAACTTTCCAGCCACTCTTCCCCAAGCCTGTAATGGTGCATGGGGTTGTTGTGACCCAAGTGCAGGACCTGGCAATTAGCCTTGTCGAATCTCATATGATTGGCCTCAGCCCATCAATCCAGCCTGTCCAGATCCCTCTGTAGAGCTTCCTACCCTCAAGATCAATACTCCTGCCCACCTTGATGTTGTCTGCACACTTACTGAGGGTGCACTTGATCCCCTCATCCAGATGTCTAATAACAATATTAAAGAGAACAGGCCCAAATACTGAGCCCTGGGGAACACAACTTGTGACCAGCCACCAACTGGATTTAACTCTATTCACCACCACTCTCTGGGTATGGCCATCCAGCCAGGTTTTCACCCAGCAAAAAATACGCCCATCCAAGCCATGAGCAGCCAGTTTCTCCAGGAGAATACTGTGGGAAACAGTGTCAAAGGCTTTACTAAAGTCCAGGTAAATCACATCCACAGCCTTTCCCTCATCCACTAAGCAGGTCACCTTGTCATAGATGGAAATCAGGTTAGTAACGCAGGACCTGCCTTTCACAAAACCATGCTGATTGGGCCTGATTGCCTGGTTGTCCTGTACGTGCGACAATAGGCTCCACAACCTTCCCAGGCACCGAGGTCAAACTGACATGCCTGTAGTTTCCTGGATCCTCCTTCCAGCCCTTCTTGTGGATAGATGTCACATTGCTAACCTCAGTACATTTGGGTGGATCCCATCCAGCCCCATGGACTGTGTGTGTCTACGAAGAGGTGTAGAAAAAAGGTAACTTTGTTACTTGCCCCACTGGCAGGTCAGAAGCAGAAGAGCGTAGAGGGATCACAGCTGTGGGGAGGAGCGGACAGGACAGGTGACCCAAAACTGACCAACAGGATATTCCATCCCATCTGCCTCATGCTCAGTATAAAAGCTGAGGGATCAAAGGGTCAGCCCTCTTTTCTTCAATGGCCGAGGAGGACTCTGTCTGTTCATCTGCCTTTGATCCCGATCTGTGCATTCCCGAATCCAGATCTGGAATCCAGTTCCTGTCCATCGCTGGGACTTTCCCAGTGCCTGACGTGATCATCATCCTGGGAGCTCGATATGTTTTTGTATATATTGTATATATTTCATCATTTTCTTTTTATTTTATTATTAATACTTCATTAAAGTAGTTTAGTTTTCTTCTAAACTCAGAAGTCTCTCTCTCCCTCCTCTCCTTGGAGAGAGAGGTGGGGGAGAACATCTATCATTCATTTCAGTGGCCAATCCGGCCCAAACCACAACAGATTTATTGGCGCCCAACATGGGGCACGAGTAGGGCTCGACCGGGGCTCTGATAGATTGCCCGAACAGTTAGAATTTCAGCTTGCTCAGAGATTAAAAGAGACAGCTCACATCATGTCGTTCTTAACTGAAATGTTATATCGTGTCTTTGGAGAGCTTTGTTTGAAGTTAATTGATGCAACTCTGCTTAACCTGCTGAATGTGTTGCATGGTTTATTTGCTCTTTGTGTTTGTATGCGGTGGTTTAAACGTGCTATTCTGGTGTGATTAGGAATTCAGATGTATAATATGATTACTTGGATAACGGTTGTACCTGCATATCTCGGGCATCACGTTATCGATGCTATTACTAATTACACTTTCGATTTTACCTGGGGAAAGTTTACTTCACCCTTTAATACTTATCCAAAGTGACACCATCAGAGCTAGGGGATAGAAACCTTTTGGGCTGTTTCAAAAAGGAATATTGCTTTCTTAAAATAATGATTTTGTTGGTTTTTCTGAATATACTGCAGGGGTGGTTTCTTATTAAAAATCAGTGCAGGAGTGGTTCTTATGTAACATGCGCCACTGCTACTGAAATCCCGTGAGCCAGTGTGGAACTTGGATAATGAGGCGAAGTCTCTATGGACAAAGAACAATTAAGACTGGCCTTGCTATCTCTTGTACAACCCAGGGGAGTGGAGACTTGCCTTTTTTCCAGGAGGATCTGCTCCATGATCTTGCCAGGCACCTAGGTGAGACTGACTGGCCTGTAGTTCCCCGGGTCTTCCTTCTTTCCCTTTTTGAAAATAGGGGTTATGTTTCCCCTTTTCCAGTCGGCAGGAACCTCAACAGAGCATCACAACTTCTCAAATCAGTAGAAACCTCACCAGACCACCACGACTTCTCAAATATGATGGATAGTGGCTTAGCGACTTCATTTGCCAGTTCCCTCAGGACCCGTGGATGTATGTCATCAGGTCCCATGGACTTGTGCACCTTCAGGTTCCTCAGGTGGTCTTGCACTTGATCCTCACCTACAGTGGGCGGTTCTTCATTTTCCCAATCCCCGCCTTTACATTCTGTGTCATGGGCAGTGTGGCTGCAGTCCTTGTCAGTGAAGACTGAGGCAAAAAAGCCGTTGAGGACCTCAGCTCTGTCTCTGTCCCGGGTAACCAGTTCTTGCGTTTCTTTCTGGAGAGGACCCATCTCTTCCCTAGTCTTTCTTTTCTCGCTGACATACTTAAAGAAGGATTTTTTGTTTGTCTTAATGTCCCTGGCCAGATTTAGTTCTA
>NW_009647695.1:37818-42429 GCF_000708025.1 Charadrius vociferus | reverse complement strand
TAGTTTTCCACTGTGCTTTGATCTTCTTCAACAACAAGGCAGTGATCTCATGTATGCTAGATAAGGTGTCCCTGAGTCCATCCCAGGCTTACGTTATCTAAGTGTGGATGTTCTACTTGCGAGCACACAAGGCTGAACAACAGTTAGCGTGATATGTGTGTTGTCCAGCACCCCAGGTGCGAGTCACTTGAGCGTGTTTACAATCCTCCTCGCCAATCTTCTGTTATTTTCCCACAGTCTTTCTCCCAGTCACTTTATTGATACCTCCATCCCTGGCCAGGTTTCCCAACTGCCTAGCTTCTAAGTCTATGGTATCGGCCCCATTGTCCCAGCATTGGAGCAACCAGGAGGTAAGTGTCTCACCTTTATGACGGCTAAATTCCTTTCTCATATTTTGGAAGCCCTTCATAGAGAAGGATTTAATGATTATCTCTGTATCTGAGTCCTCCTGCATTGACGCTGCCTGAGAAGGGCCCTCTCCCTGATCTTCTTTAGGAGGACCCTTTCATTGATCTTCATCAGAAGAAATCTCTCCCATGCTATCTGGCTTGAGCTGGTCTTTGTCATAATGGGCAGCAGAATGAGTGTCCTGATTTATGGTAAAACAGCACCACTTTTCTGTTCAGTAATTTTGCTTTGCAGATAGTCCTCTTCTGACTACTGAAATTAACAGGATATTGTCCATAGACTGTTCGCTCTCAGAGTGATAAGACCTATGTTTATAGTTGATGCCCAGGCATGGTATGCAGACCTTATAATTATTGCTATAACAACCAAGGTCAGCTAATTTTGTTATTTGCTCCATTGGAGGGTCGGAAGCATAGAGTCCCTCCTGTGGGGAGGAGCAGACAGGACAGGTGACCCAAAACTGACCAACAGGTTATTCTCTCCCATCTGCCTCATGCTCAGTATAAAAGCTGAGGCATCAAAGGGTCAGCCCTCTTTCTTCAATGGCCGGTGACCGAGGAGGACTCTGTCTGTTTGTCTGCCTTTGATCTCTCTTTGTGCATTCCCGAATCCAGATCTGGAATCCAGTTCCCATCCATCACTGAGTCAAGTTTGGGACTTCCCCGTGCCTACTGGTGGCGTGATCGTCATCCTGGGATCTTGATCTGGTTTTGTATATATTTCATTTTTTTCCTCTTTATTATTTTATTATTATTTTTTCATTAAAGTCGTTTGGTTCCTTCTAAACTTGTAAGTCTCTTTCTCTGTCTCCCTCTTCTCCTTGAAGAGAGAGGTGGGGGGAAGCATCTGCCACTCACCCAGTGGCTGATCCAGCCCAAACCTGAACAACGAGCTGAACTCCTTTTCTGCTTCCTGGTCACCGGGGCAACTTGTACCGGTTCTGATGGAGTTGGAGCAGCAGTGGTACTCATTGTTGAAGCTGCTAGAGTAGTGATGGTGCTCGTTGTCAAGAATGGAATAGCTCATGCCGGAACAGGCAATGGAGTGGCTTGTGCTGGTACGGGTTGCAGAGTGGCTTGTGCTAGTGCGGGCTGCAGAGTGGTGTGTGCTAGTGCAGGCAGGGGAGTTGCTTGTACTGGTGCAGGCAGTGGAGAGCCTTTGCCAGTAGAAGCAGGGGAGTGGCTTTTGCCACAGGCGATGGGTAGTGGGTGGTCTTCTGCCAGTGCAGGCTGCAGAGTGGCTCATGGGATTTCAGTAGCAGCGGCGCATGTCACACAATAACCACTCCTGCACCAATTTTTAATAAGAAACCACCCCTGCAGCACATTCAGAAAAAACGACAACAAAATCATGATTTGAAGAAAGTAACCTTCCTTTTCAAAAAAGTCCAAAAGTTTTCCATCCACTAGATCTGGTGGTGTCAATTTGGTATAAGCATTAAAGGGTGAAGTAAATTTTCCCCAGGTAAAATAAAAAGTGTAATTAGTAATAGCATCAATTACGCAATGCAGGTAAAACCATTATCCAATTTATTATATTATACACCTGTATTACAAACCACAGCAGAATAGCACATTTAAACCACTGCACACAAACACAAAGAACCCTGCTCGAGCCCTACTCGAGTCCCAAGTTAGGCGCCAATAAATCTGTTGTGGTTTCGGCCAGACTGGCCATTGAAATGAATGACACATGCTCTCCCCCACGTCTCTCTCCAAGGAGAGGAGGGGGAGAGAGACTTCTGAGTTTAGAAGAAAATGAAACTACTTTAATGAACTATTAATAATATAAAAAGAAAATGATGAAATATATACAATATGTACAAAACCATATTGAGCCCCTGAGGATCACGTCACTGGCAGGCACTGGGAAAGTCCCAGACTGGATTCAGTGATGGACAGGAACTGGATTCACTATCTGGATTCCAGAATGCACGGATCAGGATCAAAGGAAGACAAACAGACAGAGTCCTCCTTGGATGCCAGCCATTGAAGAAAGAGGGCTGACCCTTTGATGCCTCAGCTTTTATAATGAGCATGAGGCAGATGGGATGGAATATCCTGTTGGTCAGTTTTGGGTCACCTGTCCTGTCTGCTCCTCCCCGCAGGTGCGACCCCTGTATGCTCTTCCTGCTTCCGACCCTCCAACGGCAAATAACAAAGTTAGCTGACCTTAGTTGTTACAGCAATAATTATAAGCAAGAGCCTCTCTGCATACCATTCCTTGGCATAAATTACAGCTAATCAGGTCTTATCTCTCTGAGAGTGAAGTGTCTGGACAATATGCTTTTAATTTCAGAGAGTTCAGTTAGTTAGAAGAGGCTTAGCTGGAAAGTAAAATTACTGAACAGAGAATTGGTTCTGTTTTACCTCAGACCGGGACAGTTTTGTTCCCTGTTCTGCCACATTCAGCTCTCTCCTAGTCCCTAACAAGTAAACTGAAGAATACGCACTTCATTTCAGTGTTGGTTCTTTATTATGTAATCAGATGCTCATGCAATGCAATCTTCTGGGTGGCATGGTTACAGGCAATAGGCAACCTGGAAAAATGTATTAAAATAAAATCAGTGCTACCTCTGTCAAATTTGATCCTTCATCTGGCTGGGGGAAGTATGAAGCTCTGCAGTATTAGGGTTATAATGCAGTATCTTTGAGAACAAAGGTGACCTAAGGAAGAGGCGGAGCCTTAAAAAATGAAGTTATTTGTGTATGACCAAATCCCTGAGATTTTTGTATGCCAACTCTGGCTGTCCAAGCATTGGGAAGGCTGGGTATAAAGGATTTCAGATTGCAGCCACTCTGCCCAAGGAGACACCTTCACAGGCTTTTACCCACAGAGCAAGTCTGAAATACAAAATCTATGGGATCCTTGTGAATTGTTGCATCAAAAAAAAAATCCCTTAGCATGGAAGAGCAATTCTGGGTACACAGCCAGCAGTGCTTACAAATGTAAATAAGGGCAGATTGATTAGGAAAAACATTATTGCTAGGAATGTAGCACCCAGGTATCAGCTATGAGACAAAGTGGGGGCAGCCACAGCTCTGACCACCTAAGTGGAAGCTTTTTCTCTGACACTTCTTCCTTAAGGAAAACAGCAAAAAAAACCCAACAAGGTGTGGTGAGTTGCCCCACTCCCTTGCCACGTACACTAAATAAACAAGGCCAATTAAATCCCTGCAGTAATTGATCTCTTATGTATGCTAACAAAAAATAAATAATCCCTCCAGACCACAGGGAGAGAGGGGAGATTAAGATAGCACTTGTTAAATTGAATCTTCAGATAGAGTTTTGGAACCAAGAGCAAGAATTTAAGTGCACTGGTCTATTTTGTGAAGCCCTGAGAAGTCACCCAAGCAGGCAGGAGGCAGGCAGGGCAGTTCTGAAGGCTCATGGTACTTGAAGAGACAGTCTTCTATGGATTTGGAGGCTGAGCCAAAATACCCGTCCACCAGTCCCTTCATTCCCCATCTCTCAGCCCTGCCGCCTCATCAGATCTGGTCAGGTTGAGTGGGAGCAGGAGCAATGGCACATTGGTTCCTAATGAGAAGCACGGGGATTTTCCCAAGCTGAAACTTGAATAAGAGGTGGTTGACTGCATCTTAGGTGTGGATTTCGTCCTCCAACTAAAACCAGGCTCTGGATCTCTTTAGGTTTCTTTTTTCTCATGTTTGTGCATGTACATGTGTCTGCTGCTCCCAGCAGTTTTCCTGGAGACAGCTCAGTATGGAGCACAAGGCTTGTCCTTCAAAGATGCAGATTTCCCTTGCAATGAAAAGACTACAGGGAAGCGTGGGAAAAAGTTGGGGGAAGGGAGAGGAAAGGAAAAGGAAAAGGAAAAGGAAAAGGAAAAGGAAAAGGAAAAGGAAAAGGAAAAGGAAAAGGAAAAGGAAAGATGATCCCCCACTGGTGACAGTGACCCTGGAAAACCCCTGTCAATGGGTGTGTCATGGTTTAGGCCAAATCGGCTACTGGGGACCTGGGGGACCCCAGATGGGACTGACAGATGCTCTCCTCTACCCCTCTTCAAAGAGAGGGGCAGAGGAGGAAAAAGAGATTTACGAGTTTAGAAGGAACTAAACTACTTTAATGAAATATTAATAATAAAATAAAATAAAAAAAAGAAATAATGAAATATATACAAAACCATATCAAGCTCCCGAGATGACAATCACGACACCGGCTGGCACTGGGGCAGTCCCAGGC
>NW_009647695.1:35727-36666 GCF_000708025.1 Charadrius vociferus | reverse complement strand
ATAGATTAAGAAGTGTTTAGCACGGCCAGGTAGACGATCCTCCGGTTTCAGTTTTAAAGAATGAGCCCTAAGTTGAAACAGGCTAGCTACTGTGCAGCTTTAAATCCCTCAAGTCATAAGCTTCCGCTGTGTTTTTCTAACTGGACAGGGGGTTTTTATTGCAAGGCACTAAGTCACCTCTTTAGTTAAAAAAAATAAAGTCAGGTTGAGAAAAATCTGGCACTTCCTACCGCAGTATTCACCACTCTGTCATTATTTCTGCAAGTCTGGGAATTCATCTTGGACCTCCCAGCATTTGTTGCAGCTTGAGGCCAAGGTGCCCCTAAAAGGATTTTATTTTAAGGGCTTTAGAAATTGTTTAATGCTACTTTCCTCCCGTTTCCCTCCTCTTTTTTTTAAAGAAAAAAAAATCTGTATATGGATCGCAAGAAAGTTCTGGGCATGTATTTGTCTAAAAGCATCCCGAACGAAAAAAATCTTGAAAATAAAATGAAGAAGAAAGGAGGAGAGGCATTCCTTAATGGAAGTATTGCATGCAAAGAAGGCTGTATCTCTTTAAGGCTCCCCCTGAAGCTGGCGATGCACACACAAGGGTTGCCTGCCTGGGTGGTCTCTCTACTTTGGTGAGCTGTTGCTAAGCAGCTAATAATAGTCATGTTTGCCGAGTAATTTCTACCCTCCTCGAGCCAATCCGCCTCGTAGAAACCCAAGCCATCTGACAGCCCCAGGGGCGGGCTTTCAGCTCTTTTTTTTCTCCTTCTTTCACTCCCCCCCTCTTCTACCCCTCCTCCTCTTTATCCAAATGGAGAAAGTCCTTTTCACCTCATCTCTTGAGCTGAGGGGCTCCAGCTCGGTCCTGCCGTACACACGCCGGGGAAGAGCGCCAGGCAGCCGCCCGCCCGCCTCCACCGCGGGGCAGAGCGCGGAGCGTCGTCGGCC
>NW_009647695.1:32507-35080 GCF_000708025.1 Charadrius vociferus | reverse complement strand
GGCGGACACCCCGGCCGGGCGGCGAGGAGCGATGGCGGGAGGTGGCGAAGGACGGGAAGGAACCAGCGCGCCGCGGCGCCCGACCGGGAGTATCTGCAGCGACCAAGCTACTGCGATGCGGCTTTCGCCTTGGAGCAGATCTCAAAGGTGCATTCAATCTCTCAGACTTTTTTCAGAGATATAGATGCATGCTAGTACTATTCTTATGGGGGAAGGAAGTGTTTTCTCGTGGGGGGTGGAAGGAGGAGATGGAAAGTAAACAGCCAACAATAAAATGCTGGGAAAAAGAGAGGGACGTCTGTGACTAGTGCGGGAGAGAGCGCTCTCCTTCCCTTCCTTCTTGCATATGCTTTCCCTGGCGTGTGTTTGTGCTAGCTTCTCTAGTTAAATTTCCCCAAGGCAGTTTAACTCACCTCCCTCCCGGCCTCCTCCGGGTAGTTTGTGGCCCACCCTCGCTTTTCCTCTCCCCTCTCTGCTTCCTTTGCTTCTCTCTATTACCTCGTAGCACTCTGCAGCTTCATTAACACCGGTCTCTAACCGGAAAAGGAGAGAAAATGAGCGGCCGCTTTCTTGGCAAAAAGTTGTGCTTTTGCGAAGTTCTCCATCAAGTGCTGAAAACCCGACTACCCTCAGAGAGGGGTTCTCAGAGCAGAGAAAGTTTGTAATGTTTACCCCAGGGTTCGGAGGAAAAGTGAAAGTTGTAAATAAATTACTGCCTTAAATCTTCTGTGCAGGTCATACTGAGTCCCTCTGGTTCGCTGGCTTTATTGTTAGCGTGGAAACGCCGGAGGTGCAGGAGCGCTCTGGAAGCCTGACTCAGGGAGGGGAAGGGAACGGTCCCATCCACTAACGTTTGAAAACCAAAAAATGTTCAAAATAACCTTGAGAGACAATGCCTTTCTGCAAAGAGCATTTCATTTTGTGGAACGGATTTCTAGGCTTTGTAAAAAGGGGAAAAGCAAAAAAAATCCATGTGGCTGCCCTCTTCCGTTCACAAATATCGTCGTAATTTACAGATGGCTGCTCTGCTTCCTAATTAAGATCTCACAGTGTCTCCAAACTCTATGGAAATTAATTTCTTATGATCTTACATCACTGCTCACCACATGGATCATGCATTTACTACAAAGTTGTGCTAAGGGCTGGGAATGGGAGAAATAGCAACAAATTTCTGCAAAGTAGTTTTCATTCGCCATCAACATCCACCCCACCCCACCCTCAGCCCTTTAGAGGTCTAATGAGAACAGAAAAGGGGACTTATTTTTCTTGACATGCCTGTTGAGATTCATTGACATAGGTTATTTCTTCCCTAGAGCCATGAATCTTGCCAGCATCAATGAGTGTGTTGCAACCTGAACTGGTAGCGGTGACTTGAGTGCAAACAGTGATGGGCAGCTTAGGCAGGGAGCAGGCACACACACACTGTCTTGTTTATACAGATTTCAAGCAGTGATGTAATCCCAAACCTGTGTGGTGGTTTAGCAATAGGATGATTACCAGCAGGTACACATTTTGGCTTACAGGAATGGTGGTTGCAAGCTGCTCAGCTGAGCCATGGGGTGAAGGCCCTTCACAAAGGACAGCATTACTGTCCTTGCTCCAAGGGACACTGTGAGGATATGAGCATTCATGTATAAATAACTGTTCTCCTTGTGTTAGTGCTTGGACGGGGACTTTCCCCATATGCCCTCTTGGAATAAGCATGCCCTCCCTGTGTCAGTGTCTGCCCCTGCCCCTTAACTACTAACCTTTCCTTGCCTTGTAGGGGAAAGCTACTGGAAGAAAAGCACCGCTGTGGCTGAGAGCAAAGTTTCAGAGACTATTATTTAAACTGGGCTGTTTCATTCAAAAAAACCGTGGGAAGTTTTTGGTTGTTGGCCTTCTCATATTTGGGGCTTTTGCTGTAGGATTAAGGGCAGCAAATCTTGAAACCAACATGGAGGAGCTGTGGGTGGAAGGTAAGTCCGAGATCCCCTTTTATCTGATGCCATCCCTCCCCACGTTGCCCCTTCCACCTCAGGAGCTGGATAAAAAGAGCTTGAGTGTCGGAGACTTTAAAAGTGTTTGCATGCATGCATGTGTATATACATATGTATATAATAGACCTTCTTCATGCTGAGGAGGGCCTGCTGACTATTTGGGAGCTGGGCTGGCAAAGCTAGGGGAAGCCTACAAAGCACTGGCTGTGTCCAACGCTGTGGTGTTTTGCGGGGCTCTGTGAGGCTGGTGAACACCAAAGAGTGTGTATAGGGTGGGAAGGGGCAGGCAGCAGGGCATGTGGCTCCGGGCGGCACATACCACTTCACCACCCACGGAGGGCTGCAGTGGGCTGTGCACTCTGGGTGAATGCCTGTCCTTGTTGCGCCCAGCTATATCGCTTGTCCACCCTCCATCCCCTTTCTCCGGACAGGAGGGCTGATGGCAGCAGTGTCTTTCTGGCCCCGCTGCCAGAGACGGGAGACTGCACTTCAAGGAGGCCTCCCCTTCAATATTTCAGGAGTGTATGTGCCCGTGACAGGCCATGGGGAGCATAGCTTAGAGGGGTGGGTGCCTGTGTGTGGTACTGGGGTTTT
>NW_009647695.1:26977-32409 GCF_000708025.1 Charadrius vociferus | reverse complement strand
AGGCTGTGGCTGGGCACACAGGTGTGGGGTGGCCGTGGACACTGCCCTAGGCCAGAGGGAAAGATGTCCTCCGAAACCAGCCAAAAGGCTTACCTGTTTTGCCTTTGTGTTGGTAAGCACCAGTGTAGGAAGGTTGCTTTGGTAAAGGAGAAGAAATTGTATTGGGAGACTGGGGGTTTGCGTGCTTCCTTTAGAAATAGCCCCACCCCAACATGCAGGTGGGGGAATGTGGAGCTGCTGCTTCCCTTGAGGGCCTGGAGGCAGTCAGCATTGCTGCCCTCCTTCCCGGGGAGCCTGTTCAGGGTTACTCTAGTCTGAGAGTCATGACTCCAGGTTGTCATTTTTTCTTTGCAGGGAGAAAATATTATTTACTTAGCATCAGATTCCCTCTTTAGCTGTGTTTATGTAAAACCAGACTGACTTTGTTGACAGTGGTAGTTACTCTGGATTTATGTCAAAGTAGCTTGCAGCAGAATTTGGCTTATAAAAGTTAATACAGAAAACTTCATCATTAGTAAATGCCTCTGTGTGTGTGTGTTGAGAATTTAGTGCTGAGTGCAATTCTCAAGGAAAAATCACAGAATGGTTGAGGTTGGAAGGGACCTCTGCAGGTCATCTGGTCCAACCCCCCCTGCTCAAGCAGGGCCACCTAGAGCTGGTTGCCCATGACTGTGTCCAGATGACTTTTGAATATCTCCAAGAAGGGAGATTCCACAAACTCTCTGGGCAACTGTTGACGCGGAAGCTCGGACAAATACACAACGACCAATATGATCAAGGTAAATGCCACTTTATTGCACAGATAGCTCAGCTATTATAGACAGTTCTCTCCCGCGCCACGCGACACTCGAGCAGCAATTGGTTACATGCATAGTTCACGCGAGCATCCTTACTATATGATTGGCTAGCCCTAGCTGTCCACGCGCACAGTTATCTTCTTTTATGTTTTGCTCAAAGTCCTGCTTATCGGTACATTCGGCAACAATTATTTCCTCCCTCTACATAACTCAGCTGTTCACAAAACACCATTCGACCTTCTGCATTCCTTGAAGCTTACACTGTTGTCAACAAGTCCTCAGTGCTTGGGGTGTTCACAGGGTAACCACTGATCTCTAAAAATTCTCTCACAGGCAACCTGTTCCAGTGCTTAGTCACCCTCACAGTGAAAAAGGGTTTCCTTATGTTCAGACAGAACCTCCTGCGTTTCAGTTTGTGACAATTGCCTCTGGTCCTGTCACTGGGCACCACTGAAAAGACCCTGGCTCCGTCCTCTTTTCACCTTCTCTTCGGGTATTTATATACATTGATGAGATCCCACCCCCCCTAAGCTGCTTTTTCTCCAGGCTGAACAGTCCCAGCTCTCTCAGCCTTTTCTCATATGTGAGATGCTACAGTCAGTCCTTCAGTCATCTTCATGGCCCTTTGCTGAACTCTCTTCAGTATGCCCATCTCTTGTACTGGGGAGACCAGAACTGGACACACTCAACAAACCCCTGCCAATTATTTCAATGCAGCTATTACATTCTGGATCACTGATAGGTCTCTGTCAAGTTCCATCTTGACAGGTATCCACATCTCTGCTCAGAATTGATGCTCATTGCTGAACAGCTAATGCATCAAAAGAATAACTTAAGTATTTAAAATTCCTCTTTCATCTTTAATAGTTTTAACTCAGTGAAACTCTAGTTTAGTCTAGAATAGCGCAACTATTCTTCAGTCACTGAGAAGGTAAAGGGTGAAACCTGAACTCATTGAAAGCAGTGGCAGAACTTACTACATTAAAATAATTACTTTAATGCAGCCAGGCCTTCACCCAGCATTTGTACATAACTGTACCAGACTAATACATGACAAGTGCCCCCACTCTACCTATGTTATGGTTTGAGAAATCCATAACAATTTATTGTCGTTTAGACAATCATTCTATCATCCGATGACCCCTCCCCACCCGGGAAGGGGAATTGGGAAAAAGCAAGGAAACCCGGGAGTTGAAGTATAAACAGATTTAATAAAATAAGACTAGATATTTAACATTAATAACACTAAAGAACCAATATTGATCCTGATACCAATACAGAATATGCGAAGATTATACACAGCCAATTATATCAGTAGGAAGCTGTGCACTCCCAGCAGCGGACAACAAATGTTGGTCACTGCGAGTGCTACGGCTTCGGGATGAAGGGAAGGCCTCAGGGGTCCGGCACCAGGGCAAGAAGTTCTCAGGATGACAGCCATCGAGAGAGAGAGAGAACTTCGCAGCAAACTTTCTAATTCATAGTGAATGTGACGTTGATGGTATGAAATAATCCTGTTGGCCAGCTTGGGTCAAGTGCTCGGGTCTCACTCCTCCTCATCCCTGCACCTGGCTAGCTCGAAAACACTGAGACGGTTCCTTTTGCCTTTAAAACTTCAGAGGAGTTTAATTTACTTGAGGCTTCAGAAAATTAATCTTCATTATTATTTCCAAACTTATCATGCTGTGGCTAATGCCTGTGCCAGAATGTGCACTATAGATCCTTGTTTGGAAGGGTCTGTTTCCTTTTCTGTTGGAACATGTACGCTTAGATAGGGCACTGCCTTGGTTGCACCATTCCTTTCTTCCTTTTCACTATGAGAGTGGTGAGGCACTGGCCCAGGTTGCCCAGAGAAGTTGTGGATGCCCCATCCCTGGAAGCGTTCAAGGCCAGGCTGGATGGGGCTTTGAGCAACCTGGTCTAGTGGAAGGGGTCCCCCCGCCCATGGCAGGGGGGGTGGAACCTGTTGATCTTTAAGGTCCCTTCCAACCTAAACCATTCTGTGATTCTATGATTCTTCCTCTCTCCTGAGCTTTGAGTGAATTCCTGCACCCTGGGGATTTTGCTGATTATGAACAGGTTGAGATGGGCGTTTTTGTAGTACCAGAGAGCTTGGAAATTTTGGTGCATAGATCCAGGAGTGAAATAGAACAGTTGAAAGCCACATTAGTTTCTTGTTCCCTATGCCACTGCTGTTGAGCAGGAACAGAGGGAATGTAGGTAAGCAGTAGGGCTGGCTCAGCAGCAGGGCAGGCTGCTGCTGGAGTTGTGGTGCCATGTGGAGATATTGATGAGTGTTTTGAGGTCTGCTAGTTCCTATTACTTGTTAAGTGGGCTCTTTTGTAGAGAATGGGCATTCCTTTCTCATTATTCCTCAGCAGACACTGGGTTCAGACAAGAGTGAACTCTAATAGCTATGAACACTCAAACTTTCAACATAGAATGCATTAAAGAAAACTCCTCACCCTGACTCCATTTATTTTCATGATTTATTTTTTCTGTGAGAAGAGATGGTCCAACAACTGTTACTAAATAGTGTTTGTGGTGACTCCTCAGAAAGGTAGTATGATGCACAGTGTATGCATATAACAATTCTTGACCACTCAACAAATTTAAAGGATATTACATGCAAGTGAATGTTTCGGTTATGCATAACAGTTAGGAGGCTCCAAAATATGACAACTTCCAGGTGTATGAACTGACTGATTCCTTTGTTTACATTATGCTCCACAGGAGATGCCTAGATTAGTGCTGGCTGGACAGAGCTATGGGAGATTTGTCTGGTTTCCACAAAGCCATGTTTATATTTCATTTGGATTTCTCCTTCAAAGCTGACCTTCCTATGACCTGTTGGAGTTGTGTCCACTAGGATGCTAATTTTACAGTGTCTGCAACTGCTTTCCTTTTGGTGTCTAATGGAATATGTTCTCATCTTGATACTCATGGATTTTTATGCATGACTCGTGTTAACATAACAGTGAATTATACACTTCAACCTATGAGCAGTCAGGTAAAACTGTGCTTGCAAAATTTTCTGCCCCATAGTGTTGCGTTAAAGGGCAAAGTAATTTGGCAGAAAATAAACCCCCTTGTGTTCTAGCCAGTATATCAGAGAGGCTGGGGGCAGCTAGGCTTAGATTCTGAGTGATGCCCAATTTGGCATTAGAAGTCTGGTTGTGTTCAATATGTATATATGTATATTGAACTATCATGATTACAGATGCACTAATAAAACCATACACAATTCAATCTAGTGGTGTTCCATGAACTAGCATGGCCACACTTAAGGAGTTTGGTTGCGTTCACTATGAACTCTCAGGGCTAGATTAATGAAAAGTGTAGTTTATTGAAGCAACAGATGCACAAGTTCTTTTGGATTGCCGGTGATAAAGTTACTGTCTGCAAAGCATGTGCAAATACCAAGGATGTTAGTAATACAGCCTGGCTACAAACATGTTAAGTTATAAAGCAACTCTATAGAGATTTCTAAGTTTCCTGGAGAAGCACTTTGTATAGCCAAGTGGTTGAATCTTACCCACAAGTGTCCTTATGGGGGCGAAGAGAGGCTCAGCCCATCGACTGATCCCAGGAGTCAGGGGTGGTCAATGATGGTATTTCCCTGACTGTGGTGGTATCTTCCCTGACATCCCTCCTCTCTTAAGCTATTTTTATACTATTTTTTACTTTTCAGGTGGAGCTTGAGGGACTCTAGTCATACGTACTTTTGTTATGATTGGTGTAACATTTTCCCACTTCGCTTTTAAAGGTATAGACTACGAAAAATTCAGATCGCAGGCTCCGTGAGGAGTGGTCGCACCTTGGAAGCAGGTAGCTTTTGGGATGGAGGTGTGTTTTGGTATTATAATGACATTATAATGAGCAAAGTTCACCCAAAGGATAGCATTTTGTCAAAAAATGACAGATCGTTGGCTTAGGGTAACAATTAGGCAGCTTATCAGTTCCATAAGAGCTTCAAATGTTCCATAAGACCTTCAAGGGTTCCATAAGACCTTCAAGTTCCCATTTTATCACAGAGTTTGGCCACGGTGTCTCCACTCCGCTCCATCCCGTGCTGTTTTGATTAGAGTTAGCACACCAGACTCCCCTGATGTCACCAACATCTAAGGTTGCCTAGGAAACCTCTGTGGAATGTATCCCTTGCACACCAGCTGCACTCCATCCTGAAAGTTTCGTCAATGCTATACCTTTCTTTAAAATGTGAATATAAGTTTAATTTCTAAGTTACCTCCAGCAATTATTCCACACACAGCTAGCTATTGAGAAATATTCTGATTGGTTAAAATACTGTTTTGGTTATAGACCTTGCAGTACTTTTCCTTGTCAGGCTTTTTCTCCTGTGTATAGAACTAAATTCAGTCTTCCAGCCTTTTACAGTGTTTTTTCTCTCCAAAGATGATGATATGGTTATACATGGCCCTAGCTACTCTTTTTGGAGTTCAGTAGGAGCTAAAGTACAGAATTTTACTGAGCAGTTAATTATTCTTTGTCTACCCTATGTTTCTACCCTGCAGTTGTATATATTTTCTTAATCTTCCGTATTTATCTTCAATATGCCTTTGCTTCTCTTCATTTCTCTAATCACTCCAGTTTTGTACTATGTAGGAAGTCTTTCCA
>NW_009647695.1:25674-26935 GCF_000708025.1 Charadrius vociferus | reverse complement strand
GTAAAACTCCTTAATGGCTAAGTGACAGTTCTACAGTAAGGAGTGTAGTTTCCTGTCCGAGTTTAGAAAGATATAGATACGTAACTTCCGCTATTACTGTTAGAAACTATGAGTTTCTTCTGTTGATGCTTTACTGAATTTTACCAATTTACCACTGAATTTTTTAGAAATTTAAAATTGCTTTTAATACAGTGTTGAAGTGTATACATCTTTTTAAACAGCTGATGGGGAAATCTGTAAATTTCTTTGTTGCCATAAACTGTTCATCCATATATTTCACATTTGCAACTTTTTTCTTTTGCATCGTTTTGTAGTCAGCTATGAGCTGGTGTTGACAGAGTATAGTTCCCACCACACTGACCTTGAGATGAAACTTCCTCACAGCCGCAGGGAGTCCTTATGAATCAACCCCTAATCCAGCTATCCTTATCGTAACAAAATCATGAAAGTGGTTCCTGGTGATGTGTGTTTCCCTGCACAGATGCAGAAAGAAGGGTTAGAAATAAATCAATCCAGAGTGATGTTCTTCACAGGCTGGGGGAGTCTGTGTGTGAAGCTGGGGGTTCCATTGTGTTCTGCCCCATGCGGCCTCAAGTGGAAAGACAATGAAAGGAGGGCTCGCTATATAATGGTGAAAATAGTGCTCAGTGCTGAGAGGTGATGTCAACTCCACAGAAACTGAGAGAAGGGAGCTGGGGTTAATGTTATGCAACAAGCTGAATGCACTGATAGAGAGTGTATATTGCAAGCACTGACACTGCCTTTATGTAGATATTAGGAGATCTTAACTAATTGTACAGAAATCATAGAATAGTTTGGGTCGGAAGGGACCTTTAAAGGTCATCTAGTCCAACCCCCTCTACAATCACAGAATCACAGAACGGTTAGGGTTGGAAGGGACCTCTGGAGATCATCTAGTCCAACCCCCCTGCCAGAGCAGGGTCACCTACAGCAGGTTGCACAGGACGGCGTCCAGGCGGGTTTTGAATGTCTCCAGAGTGGGAGACTCCACAACCTCTCTGGGCAGCCTGTTCCTGTGCTCCACTACCCTCAAAGTAAAGAAGTTCCTCCTCATGTTAAGATGGAACTTCCTATGTTCAAGCTTGTGCCCATTACCCCTAGTCCTATCACTGGGCGCCACTGAAAAAAGACTGCTCCCATCCCCCTGGCATCCTCCCGTTAAGTATTTGTAAGTATTAATAAGATCCCCCCTCAATCTTCTTTTCTCTAGACTAAAGAGACCCAAGTCCCTAAGCCTTTC
>NW_009647695.1:9852-25576 GCF_000708025.1 Charadrius vociferus | reverse complement strand
TCCAGCAGATCCCTGTCCTTCTTGAACTGGGGAGCCCAGAACTGGACGCAGTATTCCAGATGCGGCCTCACCAGGGCAGAGTAGAGTGGGAGGATGACCTCCCTTGTTGAACTTCATAAGGTTTCTTTCTGCCCAACTCTCCAGCCTGGCGAGGTCACGCTGTAAGGCAGCACAGCCTTCTGGCGTGTCAGCCACTCCTCCCAGTTTTGTGTCATCAGCAAACTTGCTGATGGTACACTCTATCCCTTCATCCAGATCATTGATGAATATGTTGAACAAAACTGGGCCCAGTACTGACCCCTGAGGGACACCACTTGTTACTAACCTCCAACTAGACTCTGCGCCACTAACCACAACCCTCTGAGCTCTATCTGTAAGCCAGTTCTCAATCCACCTCACTGTCCATTCATCTAAGCCACACTTCCTAAGCTTTCCTGTGAGGATGATGTGGGAGACAGTGTCGAAAGCCTTGCCAAAGTCAAGGTAGACAACATCCACTGCCCTCCCCTCATCCACCCATCTAGTTACTTTGTCATAGAAGGCTATCAGATTAGTCAGACATGACTTCCCCTTGGTGAATCCATGTTGACTACTTCTGATAATCTTCTTTTCATCCAGGTGCTTTGAGATGACTCCCAGAACAAGCTGCTCCATCATCTTCCCAGGGATGGAGGTGAGGCTGACCGGCCTGTAGTTTCCCGGGTCATCCTTCCTGCCCTTTTTGAAGACTGGAGTGACATTGGCTATCCTCCAGTCCCCAGGCACCTCACCTGTCCTCCAGGACCTTTCAAAGATGATGGAGAGCGGCCCAGCAATGACTTCCCCCAGCTCCCTCAGCACTTGAGGGTGCATCCCATCAGGCCCCATGGATTTGTATATATCCAGTTTATCTAACTGATCTCTAACATGCTCCTCATCAACCAAGGGATAGTCTTGCTTCCTCCAGACTTTCTCTGTTACATGCAAAGTCTGGGTCTCCCGAGGACTGGCCAAGTGGTCTCTGACCTGGTCCTCCTCAACTGAGGGGAAATCTTCCTCCCTCCAGACCTTCCCCCTTGCCTCCAGGGTATGGGATTCGTGAGAGACAGCTTTAGCAGTGAAGACTGAAGAAAAGAAGGCATTCAGTAACTCTGCCTTCTCTGTGTCTTCCACCACAAGAGCACCCATCTCATTCATCAGTGGGCCTATATTTTCCCTAGTCTTCCTTTTCCTATTGATATACTGAAAGAATCTCTTCTTATTGTCTTTAACTGCAGTGGCCAAGCTGAGTTCTGATGAGCAGGGACATCTTCAACTAGATCAGGTTGCTCAGAGCCCCGTCCAACCTGACCTTGAATGTTTCCAGGGATGGGACATCTACCACCTCTCTGGGCAAATCGGTTTAATAAAATCTCTGGTATTTTATATATGCTTGCTACAGCAGGGGCATTTTTCCTCCTATTTCTAGAGATGCTGGGTTTAAAGGGAGAATAGATAATTTTTGCAATGTAGTAGGATTGGTAGTAAAGTAAAATTATCTGAATGATCAGGCTAGCCAAAAGTAGAAAGTAAAGATTGTTTTATGGGGTTTGTTTGTTCATTCATTTGTTTAACTTTCTTTTCCAGTTCTTTGTGGTTTAGAATAAACTTAGACATATGGTCACACTCTCAGTATATCTGACAGGAATCTCTAATTATTAATACACAAAGTCAAATGTGCTCTTTACTGCTTGGTGTGAATAGCAAACAAACCAAGAGAAATGGGCCTCTTGAGAGATGCAGCACTGTCTTGGGAGCTGGTGGCCAGTAAGAAATACTGAGATGAGGGGAGCCATAACAGGCAGCAGATTCAGTGCAGGGGGGAGCAGTGACCTGACCTGATTGTGTCCAACAGTGAGAGCAGTTTTGCTTCAGTGCAAAGCCATTCAGAAGGAAGTTGCTTAGGCAACAACAGATGGTACAGCAAGCAGCTGGTAGGGAATACTTGGAAGAAACTATGTCGTCTATCTGGACTTTTGCAAAGCCTTTGACATGGACCCCCACAACATCCTTCTCTCTAAATTGGAGCGGTATGGATTTGATGGGTGGACTGTTCGGTGGATGAGAAATTAGTTGAATAGTCACATCCAGAGGGTAGTGGTCAATGGCTTGATGTCCAGATGGAGATCAGTGATGAGTGGTGTCCCTCAGGTATTGGAATCTGAATCATAGAATCATAGAGTCATTTTCAGTATGATTGAGGATTTTGGCCTGCTATTAATAATGCACGAGTTTTTCTTAAATTACTGAAAAGTAAAAAAATTGGCTTTGCTCCTCAGCTGGTGTAAATTGTCATAGGACCATGAACTATTAGAGAGTTACAAGTCTATACTAGCTGTAGACCGTCTCTTTGATTTCCAGGAAATATCAGAGTATAGAGTCCTTTATTTCTTTGCTGCTTCACCCAGAAAATTCTATAGTTAGGCTTCTCCACCAAAAATTGTGGCTTGACTCAGACCTGAATGGACCATGTCTTTGGAAGAAAGGATACTTCACTCTCCATATCCATTCATTTCTCAATCTCTTTGTTGAAATAGTCAACAAGTATACTAATTGTGATGGTGGTTTTCTGTAAGATGGACCCCTGCCCAATAGGAAATGGATTGAGACCACCAATTCATTTCACATAAGCTACTAAGTAGCTGTCAGATTGTAAACAACTTGTGGTCACTACTGTTCCTGGTTGGATTAGAACTAGTGACCCAGAGGTGAATAGCTCATGTCCAGTTACCAAGATTATGTGTCCCAGCTCAGTAAGCAGCTACTGAATTTTATGTTTAATTGGAAAGTTTGAATTACATGTACAAGTTTTGTCTGTTTTGTATTCTTGTGCATTTTCTTGCTTCTTTTATTTTTTATTCAGTTTGTACAGGGTTTTTTTACTGCACTTTCTCAACCCATTTTCTCAACCCATTTTCTCAACCCAGAGAGGCACCAAGGAAGTGCATCCAAAATATATAATTATTTTTTTAGCAATAAATCTATTTTACCTCATCAGAAAGATATTTTTTCTGCCTTTACGTAATACAGTTGCATACATGTAAAATCAGCTTTTATTTGATTTTTAGAAATAAAAGGTTTTCACCCTTAAAGTTGCAGAGAAAGTTTCCCAATACGAGGTGAGGCAGGTGTTGTTGGACTGTCTTCCTGAGTCTGCAGACAGCTTTGTGTCCTTGTCACTGCCCTGAACTTTGTCAAACTGTGACAGAATGAAAACTGATCTTTGATGTCTGTTTTTATTTTTGCTATTTGTACCCATGTTAGCATTAATGAAATTTGTTACAGCAACATTGGAATCATCCCCAGCATGTGTGAGGAATGTAACATATCATATGATGGGTTGGGAAATAAAAAGTGGTCTTTTGAAGTGCTTTGGTGTTTTCTGTAACTTTATTTTATTTGTAGCAGACAATCTTTTTCCCCTCTTTTTTAAAGCAGAAATTAACAATCTGACATTATCTAATTCTCAGTGTGACAGAAATGGTTGAGATGATCACATTGATTTTCCTAGAAGCCAGCGGTGGTAAAGAGAGATTGGAGGTGGCTAAATCTTCATATTGGGTGTCCTGGTTCCGGCAGGGATGGGGTTAATCTCCCCAGGAGCCGGCAGGGGGCAGGTATTCCATACCACGTGACCCATGCCCGAGCTATAAGAGGAGCTAGCCGGGGCGAGGAGAGGAGTTGCCACTCGGGGGTGGGCTGTGGCGGTGCGGGTCCGGTCGGTGCGCTTCGCGGCAGTACTGTAATCGCGTTTTTTGTCTTTTCCTTTTGCTGTTCTGTTAAATTGCACTCTTTTAACCCACGAGTTTGGCCCTGTCATTTTCTTTTTCCACGACTGTGGGATTTGTGCGAGCGGCTGCGTGGTTCTTTGTTGCTGGCTGAGGCCAAACCATGACATTGGGATATAATGATATAATGTCCTTTTGTTGGGCCTTATCACAGGGAAGGTAGTGTAGTGTCCATCTGGATGTTGGAAAAGGAAATGGTAGAGTGCAGGCTATATTAACCTGGGTAACTGTTGCCATTACAGGTGAACTATACATATGTAGGTATGTGTATTAAGCAGAGTAAGTGTCATGCAAGAGAACCTAAATGCAGCATGAGACTTCTGACTGTCCTTAGTCCAGTGCTAGCATAGATCATATTTAATTGCATGATAAAGATTATCTTTTTTCATTGAGCTGTTGCACAGCCCATTGAATGATTATGTAATCTCTTTAAGACAATGATTGCTTACTATTATGTTCTGGCTCCTGTAGCTCATCATTGCTAACTGACGTGCTTGTGGGGTTTTCTGATAGCTCAATTTCAGGCACACCCTATTAAGCCTTTATTTTGCACAATGAAATAAGTGAGTGGAAAAATTGGTGCAGGTAGCAAAAACATTAGAATATAACCCTGATGGACTTGTGAGATCTGTCCTTAGCATTGTTAGAATATCAGAACATACGTGATAATGTCTTACAATCAGTAGTTAATAAATTCAGAGACTGACCATGTTCTGACTCTACAAGTAAACAGCATTTTAAAAATTCTAAGAAGCATACATGCCAACTAGTCCTGTTTCTTGTGCTGAATAACTTTAAATTGCAATGAAAGCGTTTTGCAAGTCTTCCAGACTAGCAGTTTTACCTCTGTACTCTGACAGTCAGACCTAGAGAAAGTATTGTTTTAAATAATTCTGAGGAAGGTGTTGTCATACCTGTTCTTCTGTTAGGAAAAATCAGGTTGCTAACTAATACTGTCTGTGTGCAGAAAAACTATATTCTGTTGCTGACAAAGAACATGATGAGCAGCACACACAAGCTCAGACATCCAAGAAAACCCAAAGACAGAACTCCCTTGAGAGCAACAGGAAGATTTAAATCAAAAGGCCATTATTTTTACATGCCAAATAAGAGGCAGGGTAATCTTCATAACCTGCCAGAGAACTTCAGCTCTTGTATCTTGATTTCTTTTTAGGAGTTTTCAGTCCTATGTGATTAATACTTGGCTGTTATGTTTTGTTGTCATGAAGTACACTCTCTACAACTACCTGAAAGGAGGTTTTAGAGAGGTGGAGCCTGACCTCTTCTCTCTGGTGAAAAGTGATAGGACAAGAGGAAATGGGTTCAAGTTATGCCAAGCGAGGTTTAGATTGGATATTAGGAAAAAAATTTTCACTGAAAGGGTTATTAAACATTGGAATAGGCTGCCCAGGGATGTGGTGGATTCGCCATCCCTGGAGGTGTTTAAAAAAAGGGTAGATGTGGTACTTGGGGACATGGTTTAGAAGTGGTTTTGTCAGGTTAGGTTAATGGTTAGACTTGATGATCTTAAAGGTCCCTTCCAACCTTAGCGATTCTATGATTCTAAGTATGTGCTCCTTTATCAATACAAATGGAAATTGTTATTGATGTCATTAAGTGTTGCCTTCTGTTACGTTATGGGTATAAACTTTTCTAATCCTGGTGCACGCTTAGGACAGGGAACTGAAGTTGTGGCTGTCTGGTTTATCTGCATACCATTGTAATGGACTGAAACTAGTTTTGTTCTGCTGATTTTGAGAAACACCAGTATACACATGTAATAGAAATGGCATATAGGAACAGTACAAAGAGAGGCTAAGTGAGGAAGAGGAGTAGAAGGAAGCCCTTAACAGCAGTCAAAGTTGAGAAAGGCATACTATGAACAAGGCTGGGAAGAGAGGTAGAATAACGGAGACCCTTCCTGGTTACCATCCCAGCAGGGAGAAGGTGCTGAATGGAGAGAAGGCAGGGTGCCTGTAGCTTCCCCATGGGCTCTTGCCCACTGTGGAGTGCTGGAGGTGGCATGGCATAGGAGAGTCTGCCTAGTCTCCTTGCAAGTCCAGATTGTTTTTGTCTTCCTCTGCACACTGCTGCTTTTTGGGTTGGATAATAAAGGTTAAGTCTCAGGTGACTGCATTGGGGTTAATTTCTCAGTCTTTGCTTTTATATGGTTGCCAAGTCATTAAAGGTGGTGGTGGGCATTATTTTATTCCTCTCTAGTCACATTCTAGTGATAACATTTATCACAAATTGCAGATGTTGCCTGCATTGGGCATTGCTCAAGCACTAATGGAAACATTATAAGGGGCACTGATCTAAACATCTGATTTATCAAAAAGGGACAGTACACTTTGGAGGGATGAAATTTATGTGAGTTGTTCATAGCTATTAGAGGTATGATTTCAGTGCTTTGAGTTGTCAGTGTAAAACTGTTGGACCAGACTGCTCTAATGATACACATTTACAATACTGGAAAAATGGAAAATGTGGTCTCTCTCAAACAAAGTGGAAGTATGTTCTCCCCCCACCCCCCCCTAAGCACTCAAATAGAAACAATTTAAGGCTATAGTCTTTAGACTATATTCTCCTGAAAATTTTGCCCTGTTCAGGTACCTCAAACTGATCACACAAAAACTGAGGGTCCAAAATCAGTAGTTACTTCTGGAAATTTTGGCTTTGGTTTTTCAAAGTCTGTCTTCCATGTTGGTGGGCGAACATTTTTATCCCTAGTGTTTGGCTTCTAGGAATGTTCCTTTTTATAGAGAGCTTGTTCTGTATTAAGCTATTTGTAGTGCAGTTGTGCACAAGGTAGCTATTGAATATTTAGTAAAAGTAGTGTTCATAACCAAAAACACAAAAGCACCTCAGGCTATATGTTGTAATTCCAGTAGCTTGAAATGGAACATTGTAAGGTATCCTGAAAAAGAAATAATTTCATTCATAGAATCATAGAATCGTTTAGATTGAAAGAGACCTTTAAGATCATCAAGTCCAAACGTTAACCTAACACTGACAATTCCACCACTAAACCATGTCCCTAAGAGCCACGTCTACATGCCTTTTAAATCCCTCCAGGGATGGTGCCCCCGCCACTTCCCTGGGCAGCCTGTTCCAATGCTTGACAACCATTTCAGTGAAGAAATTTTTCCAAATATCCAATCTAAACCTTCCCTGGCGCAACTTGAGGCCATAGGCTGAACACACCCAGGTCCCTCAGCTGCTCCTCATCAGACGTGTGCTCCAGACACTTCACCAGCTTTGTAGCCCTTCTCTGGACACGCTCCAGCACCTCAATGTCCTTCTTGTGGTGAGGGGCCCAAAACTGAACACAGTATTCAAGGTGGGGCCTCACTAGTGCCCAGTACAGGGCGATGATCACCTCCCTGGTCCTCCTGGCCACACTATTCCTGATACAAGTCAGGATGCTGTTGGCCTTGGCCACCTGGGCACACTGCTGGCTCATATTCAGCCTGCTGTCAACCAACACCCCCAGGTCCTTTTCTGCCAAGCAACTTTCTATCCACTCTTCCCCAAGCCTGTAGCGCTGCATGGGGTTGTTGTGACCCAAGTGCAGGACCTGGCACTTAGCCTTGTTGATTCCTTGTAAATAACTAGACAGCAAAATAAAAAGTAATTACTTTTCACTGTCACTCATTGCCTTCTTTAGGATCAAGATCTGCTAGCATAGCAGAGGTCAAACTTAACCCTAAAACTACTCTGTATGAAATGGACTGAAGTTTCTAGTAGCAGGTTCCAGAGTTTTTTATGAGCATGGTAATGTAATACCATGTAAATGTTGAACATAAATCGTGAAAAAAGTATAGGTAAGAAAATTACATTTGAGGTAGAAAAGAGTACGTGAACTAAGTGACCCAATAAATTCAAAATTCTTAGTAAGTCAATGGAAATCTGTCAGTCAGAAATTGTGCCAATGACTTTCGCACTTGTGTCTTTGGAAGGTGCAGCACTTATTCCCTCAGCAAGCTTGCAGATGACACCAATCTGAGTACTGGGGTACTGGTGGATGAAAAATTGGACATGAGCTAGCAATGTGCGCTTGTAGCCTAGAAAGCCAATTGTATCCTGGTCTGCATAAAAAGAAGCGTGGCCAGCGGGTTGAGTGAGGTGATTCTCCCAGCTCTGGGGACACCAGCACAAAACATGGACCTGTTAGAGCGGGTCCAGAGGAGGGCTGTGAAAATGCTCAGAGGTCTGGAATGTCTGTCTTATGAAGAAAGGCTGATAGGGTTGGGGTTGTTCAGCCTGGAAAAGAGAAGGCTTCAGGGAGACCTTATTGCAACCTTTCAATATATAAAGGGGAGAGACTTTTTACCAGAGCCTGTAGTTACAGGACAAGGGGCAATGGTTTTAAACTGAAAGAGGGTAGATTTGGATTGGACATAAGGAAGAAAGTTTTATGATGAGGGAGGTGAGGCACTGGAACAGGTTGCCCAGAGAAGATGTGGGTGCCCCATCAATGGAAGTGTTCAAGGTCAGGTTTGAATGGGCTTTGAGCAACCTGGTCTAGTGAAAGATGTCCCTGACCACAGCAGGGGGGTTGGACTAGATGATCTTTAAAGGTCTCTTCCAACCCTAATCATTCTAAGATTCTATGATCAGTGTTGTGCAAATGTATACTAGCAGTGAACAGTTTTGGTTTTCTTCGTGCTTCTCACTTAAGATGCACCAAAGCATTTTATTGTTTGATGACTGCGTGTCATGTTTTAACCCTAGTAGGAAGCTAAGCACCACACTACTCACTCACTCCTCCCAAGGAGGATGGGGGGGAGAATTGGAAGGGTAAAAGTGAGGACACTCATGGGTTGAGATAAAGACAGTTTAATAATTAAAACAAAACAAAAAACCCAACAACAAAGAGAGAGGGGAAAAAAAAAAAACCAAAACCAAGAAAAACAAGTGATGTAGAAGAAAACAATTGCTCACCACTAACTGACCTAACTGACCAGCCAGTCCCCAAACAACATCAGCCCCCGCAAACCTCCACCCCTCAGTTTTATTGCTTAGCACGATGGCATATGGTATGGAATATTCCTTTGATCAGTTGGGGTCAGTTGTCCCAGCTGTGTCCCCTCCCAACTTCTTGTGTACCCCTGGGCCTACTTTCTGGATGGGCACTATGAGAAAAGGCAGAAGCAGAAAAGGCCTTGACTCTGTGTAAGCACTGTTCATCAATAACTAAAACATCCCAGTGTTATCAATATTGTTTTCATCACAAAATAAAGCCCTATACAAGCTACTATGAAGAAATTTAACTCTATCCTGACCAAAACCAGTACAATTTCTACCCCTTATTACATGCCATTTGCATCATGCTCAGGTCCTGCACTATCCAATACATCGTCATTAATCAACTCCCCCCTTCCTGTCCTTTGATATATACGCAGATATCGTTCCCTTAGTCTTTGGACCACTCCTGTAAAAAGTCTGTAAAATTTTCATAAATGTCTGCTGAGTCCATTTAGTCCATGACTTTGGGCTCCATCTGTTATGGTGGTCACTCAGGACAGGAGAGGTGGTGTGTTGTGTGGAGTTATTGGGCACCAAAGCCAGCTCAGGTCACATCACTGCTGCACTTGCACTGCTTCTTGTGAGGCTCATCCTGACAAAAGCAGTATACTGGGACACTGGGACTGTGATGCAAGTGCTTGGTAACAGGATATAGAGCCTTCACCTTTAGTTCACGAGTTCAGGTCTACCTCAAGTTAAAGATGACTAAAACTTCTTACTGCCTGACAGCTGTTCATTGCTCTTGGGGAAGAAGATGTGATTGTCCTCAGATAGATCTTAGCAACATGGTGTCCGTATTGACAATTACCATGCTCTGCAGGTTCCTGAGAAGGACAAAGTACTTTAATCAGCTTCCATTTAAGTCAGTGGGGAAGTTCAGGAGGAGCAGCAATGTGCTTAATGGTACAGGAGACTGACTTGCTCAAGTCCAGCTGCTCTTTAACAGAACTGTTGGACCCCAGGCCTTGGGAACAAAAATCCCAGTTGATACAAACACAGACCCACCATCAGTGAAAGAAGAGTTGGTATTTGATCTACAGGAGCTTGACCCCTACAAATTGATGGGCCCTCTCTTAACACCTGAGGGTGTTAAGAGAGCTGGCTGACATTGTTGCGAGGCTGCTCTCCATAATCTTTGAGAAGTCGTGGAAATCGGGCCACATCCCAGAAGACTGGAAGAAGGCTAACATCACCCCCATCTACAAGAAGGGCTTAAAGAAGAATCCAGGAAATTATGGGCCCATCAGTCTTACTTCAGTCCCTGGGAAAGTTATGGAATGAATCCTCCTGGGGGTTATCACAAGTCAAATGAAGCACATGATTGGGAAAAGCCAGCACGGATTCACCAAGGGCAAATGGTGCTTGACAAACCCAATCGCCTTCTACGACAAAGTAACCTGCTTGGTTGATGTGGGGTGAGCGGTGGACATTGTCTACCTGGATTTCTCCAAGGCTCCTCTGAGAGAAACTAATGCGTTACAGTCTAGACAAGTAGTCTGTGCGGTGGGCGGGGAACTGGCAGACAGGCCTCACCCAGAGGGTGGTAGTAAATAGCTCCTTTTCAAACTGGCAACCTGTCACAAGTGGGGTCCCCCAGGGATCGATACTGGGCCCAACACTGTTTAATATCTTCATAAGTGATCTGGATGATGTGATCAAGTGTACCCTGATGAAGTTTGCTGATGATACCAAACTGAGTGGGGAAGTGGACACTTCGGAAGGGAGAGCCACCTTGCAGGAAGACCTGTATAGGCTGGAAGAGTGGGCTAACAAGAACCTTATGAAGTTCAACAAGGACAAATGTAAGGTCTTGCACCTGGGAAAACATAATCCAGGAGCACAGCACAGGCTGGGATCTGCCTGGCTGGGAAGCAGCTCTGTGGAAAGGGACTTGGGGGCCCTGGTGGACAACAAGCTCAATATGAATGAACAGTGTGCTGCTGCGGCAAAGAAAGCCAACAGGATGCTGGGTTGCATCAACAAGGGCATCACCAGCAGAGATAAAGAAGTCATTATCCCACTCTACTCAGCACTTGTTAGGCCACACCTGGAATACTGTGTTCAGTTTTGCTCCCCGCTATACAAAAAAGATGTGGACAGTCTGGAGAGGGTCCAGAGAAGGGCCACAAAGATGATCAAAGGACTGGGGAGCCTGCCGTATGAGGAAAGGCTGAGAGAATTGGGTTTGTTCAGCCTTGAGAAAAGACCTTATCACCATGTTCCAATATTTAAAGGGTGGCTGCAAAGAAGATGGAGACTCCCTTTTTACAAGGAGTCACATGGAAAAGATGAGGGGTAACAGGTACAAGTTACTCCAGAGGAAAATTTTTCACAGTGAGAACAATCAGCCATTGGAATAATCTCCCCAGGGAAGTGGTGGATTCCCCAACATTGGACACTTTTAAGATTCAGCTGGACAGGGTGCTGGGGCATCTTGTCTAGAACGTGCTTTTGCCAAGAAAGGTTGGACCAGATGATGCTTGAGGTCTCTTCCAACCCGGTATTCTATGATTCTATGAAGTTGCATCTCCTGTGTTCTGGCAAAGAACTAAGAGAGGAGCCTCTGGTTATCCAGGGAGGAGTGATGACACACGTACAAACAATACACAGACACACAGGTCTTCCCTCTTCTCTGGAAAAGACACTCGGGGCTTTTAACAGGAACTAATATTCGGCAAAAAAGATATCTTGTCCAACCTCCCTGCTCAAGGAGGGCCACCTAGAGCTGCTTGCCCAGGACTATGTCTGGACAGCTTTTGACTATCTCCAAGGATGGAGATTCTACAAATGCTCTTGGCAACCTGTTCCAGTGCTCAGTCACCCTCACAGTGGAAAAGTGTATCCTTATGTTCAAATGGAACCTCCTGTGTATGGAACTTCTTGTGTTTCAGTTTGTGCCTCTCTGGGCAACCAGTTTCAGTGCTTGGTCACCCTAACAGTGCCCATTACTTCTTGTCCTGTCACTGGGCACCACTGAAAAGAGCCTGACACCGTCTTCTTTGCACCTTCTCTTCTCCCTTCAGGTTTTTATATACATTGATGAGATCCCCCCCGAGCCTTCTCTTCTCCAGGCTAAACAGTCCCAGCTCTCTCAGCCTTTCCTCATATGTGAGGTGCTCCAATCCCTTAAACATCTTTGTGGCCCTGCTCTGGATTGTGTCCAAGTAGCTCCATATCTCTCTTGTAATAGGGGGCCCAGAACTGTACACAGCATTCCAGGTGTGGCCTCACCAGTGATGAGTAGAGGTGAAGGATCACCTCCTGCTGGCAATACTTTGCCTAATGCAGCCCAGGGTACATTCTTTGCTACAAGGGTATATTACTGGCTCATATTCAACCTGGTGTCCACGAGAAGCCCCAGGGCCTTTTCTGCCAAGCTGCTTTCCATCTGGGTGGCCCCCAGCATGTGCTGGTGCATGGGGTTGTTCCTCTCCAGGTGCAGGACTTTGCACTTCCCCTTTGTCAAACTGCACAAGGCTCCTGCCTGCCCATTTCTCCATCCTGTTGCAGTCCCTCTGGATGGCAACACAAGCCTCTGGCCTATCAGCCACTCCTCCCAGTTTTGTGTCATCAGCAAACTTGCTGAGGGAACACTCTGCCCCATCATCCAGATTGTTAATGAAAATGTTGAACAGGACTGGACCCAGTATATTGACCCCTGGGGTACACCGCTAGTTACTGGCCTCCAACTAGACTTTGTGGCATTGATCCCTCTGGGCCCGACCATTTGGCCAGTTACCAACCCACCTTATTGTCTGCTCATCCAGCCCATATTCATCAGCTTCTCTATGACAATCTTATGGGAGACAGTGTTGGAAGCCTTTATCAAGTCAAGGTAAACAATATCTCCCCTTGTCTACCAAGACAGTCATTTAATTGTAGAAGGTTATCAGGTTGGTCAAGCATGACTTCCCCTTGGAAGTTTGCTTAAGTATTCTCTGTCCTGATCCTCTTCCACCAAGAGTAAATATTCCTTGCCCCATACTTTTCCCCTGGCATGTGGGATTCCTGAAGGCTTGTCTCGCTAGTAAACACTGAGGCCAAGGAGGCATTCATTACCTCAGCCTTTTTCATGTCCTGTGTCACCTGGTACCCTGCCCCATTCAGCAGCAGGCTCACATTTTCCTTAGTCTTCTTTTTGTCAGCTATGTACTTATAGATATTTATTTGTTGTCTTTGACATCCCTCACCAGATTCAATTCCAGGTAGTCTTTGGCTTTCCTAACTTCATCTCTGGATGTTCAGACAGTGTCTCTGTATTCCTTCCAAGTTACTTGTCTGTGCTTTTACCTTTTGTATGCTTCTTTTTTGTGTTTGAGTGTTGCCAGGAGCTCCTTGTTCATCCACAGAAGTGTCCTGGCATTTGCACCTGACTTCCTACTTGTTGGGATGGACCACTCTTGAGCTTGGAGGAGGTGATCCTTCAACATTAACCAGCTTTCTTGCCTTCCCCTTCCCTCCAGGGCCTTTTCCCATGGGACTCTTCCAAGCAGATCTTTGAAGAGGCCAAATTCTGCTGTCCTGAAGTCCAAGGTTTTGATCTTGCTTTTTGCTCTTCTCCCTCCCCTCAGGATCCTGAACTCCACCATCTCATGGTCATGGCAGCCAAGGCTGCCTTTGACATTCATATCCCCAATAAGCCTCTCCTTGGTGAGTATGAAGTCCAGCAGAACCCCTCTCCCCATCAACTCCTTTGTCACTTGGGTCATGAAGCTGTCATCTATGCAGCCCAGGAACCTCCTGGATTGCTTATGCCCTTCTGTGTTGACCCTCCAACAGATGTCAGGGTAGTTGAAGTCCCCCATGAGTACCAGGGTCTGTGAATGTGAGGGTGCTTCTACCTGTGTGTATGTGTGTCTAGATCATAGCCTTGCAACTGCACAATGATTTCTAACTCATTGTGTTCCCCATGCTGCATGATTTAGTGAATATGCACTTCAGAGAGGCACCTCAGCATGCTGATTTTCCAGAAAGGGTTTTGGGGATTTCTCCATAATGGTGCCCTGCAAGCACTTCCTTGCTTACATGCAAGATATTTGGGCGTGGCAGCCTACAGTGATTTTTGTAAACTTTCAGTTAAAAGAAGTGAAAACATCTAACTGGTATAAACTTTGTGCAATGTTTTTGTCTTCCTTCTTGTTCTTTATTGCTTCTGATTTATTGAAAGGCCAGTTATGTATATATTTGCTTTTTGCCTATCTGTATGTTTTCACATAATCTTTTTCCCTCTGCAATCTAAGTTTATAATCTTTTTATATGTTTTATGTTGTGTAAAGTATCTGCATTTAGCCTGTGAAGTTATCTTTATTCTTTTTGGGAGAAGAAATGTTTATAATGGACCCATCAAATAAATAATTAATTGGTGTAATGCCTTAAGAAGAATGTGCAGCAGCTCTATTGTTGAATTCTGGAACATGTGCCTACTTTGATGTTTTTGTTACTCCCGTTTTGAATGTAAAAGGGGAAAAAACAGCTTTGCTTCTGATGACAGACTTGTGTGATTGATGCAATTCAGATTAGCTAAATCTGCCTTGTTCAGTGAAATTTATATAGTTTGACAGGATCTTGATTAGGAAGCAATCATTTCTTTTGATAATAAACAATTGGTCACTTTCAGCAGATAGGAATGCTGCCCTTTGTCTTGCATGGTTTGATCTGTTGGTTCAAGTCCTAGTTAAATTCAAAAGTGAAGTGTGAGTGGAATGGGAGAGAGTATAGTAGCAGGAGTAGGAGTAGATGTTTATGGTTGACTCCAAAGTCCTCATCCAATTGGGTTTTTATTGTCTTGGGTGGCATTTAAATAAAAAAAAAAAAAGAGAAAGAGTCATTTTGTGTTCTGAAGTACTTGCAATATAAAGGACTGCAAAAGCAAGCTTTTGTTCCAAGACATATAGATTAGAATACATGTGCTCCCCTATCCCCACCGCTTTGTCTCTGTAAGACAAAGCAAAATTTATTAGCATATCATAGAGTACTGGCTGGTGGAGAAAGACAGCAGTGGACATGAACATCAGCCTCATGAGTGAAACTGGAATTTAATAAATCATAGAATCAGAGATTATCCTGAGTTGGAAGGGACCCGCGAGGATCATCAAGTCCAACTCCTGACTCCACCCAGGGCAACCGAAACGTTAATATCTAGGAGCATTGTCCAAATGCTTCTTGAACATGGCTTGGGACCATGACCACTTCCCTGAGGAGCTTGTTCCAGTGCTTGACCACCCTTTCAGTAAAGAACTTTTTCCTAATATCCAATCTGAATGTCCCCTGACACAGCTTTAAGCCATTCCTTCACGTCCTATCGCTGGACACCAGAGAGATCAGCCCCTCCCTCTCTGTTCCCTCTCACGAGGAAGTTGTAGACAGCAATGAGGTCACCCCTCAGTCTCCTCTTCTCTGAGCTGAATAAACCTACTATCCTCAGCCCCTCCTCATAAGTCATGCCCTCTAGTCCTTTCACCATCTTTGTTGCCCTCCTTTGGATTTTTTATCCTTCTTATATGGGGGCGCCAAAAACTGCCCACAGTACTCAAGGTGAAGCCACACCAATGCTGAGCATAGTGGGACAATCACTTCTTTCAACGCAGCAGCAGTACAACAAATCTGATATATGTGTTTGCAAAGTAACTTTCACAGAAACACAGAATGGTCAGGGTTGGAACGGACCTCTGGAAATCTAGTCCAACCGCCCTGCCAGAGCAGAGTTGCACAGGACGGCGACCAGGCTGGTTTTGAATGTCTCCAGAGTGGGAGACTCCACAACCTCTCTGGGCAGCCTGTTCCAGTGCTCTGCCACCCTCAAAGGAAAGAAGTCCCTCCTCATGTTTAGATGGAACTTCCTATGTTCAAGTTTGTGCCCATTACCTCTTGTCCTATCACTGGGCACCACT
>NW_009647695.1:0-9413 GCF_000708025.1 Charadrius vociferus | reverse complement strand
TCCAGGAGGTCAGCCCCCAACCTGTACTGATGCATGGGGTTATTCCTCCCCCGATGCAGGACCCTACACTTGCCCTTGTTGAATTTCATATGGTTTCTTTCCGCCTAACTCTCCAGCCTGTCCAGGTCTCGCTGTATGGTGGCACAGCCATCCAGTGTGTCAGCCACCCCTCCCAGTTTTGTGTCATCAGCAAACTTGCTGATGGTACACTCTATCCCTTCATCCAGGTCATCAATGAATATGTTGAACAGGACTGGACCCAGTACTGACCCCTGAGGGACACCACTTCTAACTGACCTCCAACTAGACTCTGCACCACTAACCACAACCCTCTGAGCTCTATCTGCCAGCCAGTTCTCAATCCACCTCACTGTCCATTCATCTAACCCACACTTCCTAAGCTTGACTGTGAGGATGATGTGGGAGACGGTGTCGAAAGCCTTGCTGAAGTCAAGGTAGACAACATCCACTGCCCTCCCCTCATCCACCCATCCACTCACTTCATCATAAAAGGCTATCAGATTAGTCAGACATGACTTCCCCTTGGTGAATCCATGTTGACTACTTCTGATAACCTTCTTTTCCTCCAGATGCTTGGAGATGACGCCCAGAACAAGCTGTTCCATCACCTTTCCAGGGATGGAGGTGAGGCTGACCGGCCTGTAGTATCCCAGGTCATCCTTCTTGCCCTTTTTGAAGACTGGAGTGACATTGGCTTTCCTCCAGTCCTCAGGCACCTCACCTGTTCTCCAGGACCTTTTAAAGATGATGTAGAGCGGCCCAGCAATGACTTTTGCCAGCTCCCTCAGCACTTGTGAGTGCATCCCATCAGGCCCCATGGACTTGTGGATATCCAGTTTACCTAACTGATCTTTAACTTGTTCCTCTTCAGCCAAGGGAAAGTCTTCCTTCCTCCAGACTTTCTCTGTTACCCGCAAAGTCTGGGACTCCCGAGGGCTGGCCTGAGCAGTAAAGACAGAAGCAAAGAAGGCATTCAGCAACTCCGCCTCCTCTGTATCATCTGTCACCTGATTCAACAGTGGGCCCACATTTTCCCTAGTTTTCCTTTTGTCTCCTATGTACTTAAAGAAACGCTTCCTGTTGACCTTGACATCCCTTGCCATGTTCAATTCCAAGGTGGCCTTGGCTTTCCTCATTTCATCCCTGCATACTCTGACGGCATTCTTGTACTCTTCCCAAGTGGTCCATATTGGTGGTGTTTTTGTCCTCCTCATCTGGATGTGGTCTTTATTCAGCTAATGGGCTGACTTAATTGAACCCCCTCCCACATGCATTTTCTAGAGAGACTATAGGGGAGGTTATATAAAGTATATGTACTCTAGCTGAATGCTTTTTTGTAAGTGGAAAGATAAGTTTCCATTGTTATGTAATTTTCTCTAACAAGGCAATATGAATATGGCTTCCTCTAGAGCCTGTCTCATTTGCAATCTCTTTCTGCCTTTTTCTTATATTTTTAATTTATGTTTTGACATGGAGTGCACCTGCTCAGCTCATGTGGATTTAGAAACAGATATTGTGCATGAATTATCCCCTGCATCACACCATATTATGAAGGTACTGAACCACTAAGGCAAATTGTTTGTAGATGGTCCTTTCTGCTACACTCTGTTTCACTCAGGACTGCACCTCTTTATGTGAATTTCAATTTATATGTGGCAGAAAGAAGTACTCATGCTCACTTACTCTTTTTCCTTTTTTTAACTGGAGAAAAACATCCCCCTTCTTTTCCAAATTATTTAAAGAGTGTAAATTGAAGCCATTTATCTTGAAACGTACTATTGTAGCAGACTGTTTATACAAGTGAAAGAAATTGTAACATAAGAGTATTCGGTCTGGTCTGCAAGGAAAAGTTTGGTTGGTTTTTTTTTTACATATGGAATATTGGTTCTAATACAGAAAAAACATATTTTTTAAGAAGCTCCAATTTGAACAACAGTGTTTTAATGCAGTAGGGACAATGGCATTTTTTTTAATGGGGAATATGGGTTTTGTTACACTGTTACTAAAATAAATTTTATATTAGATTCAGAGCTACGCTGCATTCAATTAGAGGTAGAATATTTCATGGACATGGTAAAGATTTTCTGACCAGAGAGTGCTCATCATGTGAATCCAGAATAAGCTGTCATTAGCTAATACAAAGCTGTTAATATTTATCCATCAGTTGGTGGACGAGTGAGTCGGGAGTTAAATTACACACGGCAGAAGATTGGAGAAGAGGCCATGTTTAACCCCCAGCTCATGATTCAGACTCCACAGGAAGATGGTGCTAATGTACTAACAATAGAAGCACTCAGACAGCACCTTGACTCTGCACTTCAGGCCAGCAGAGTAGATGTTTATATGTACAACAGGTAAGGAGAAAAGCAAAACTTTTCTTGATCATCTGTAACAGGTAAAAAGTGGACAGATGTTTCCTTGCACGTATTTTTAATGGATAGCACTTCAGAACCTTTCCCTTAGAACTATGTTTTGATTTGAATGTCGCTAATTACTGATGCTTGAAATTGTGGCATGATAGCAGTGACCAGTTGACTTTTTAACAAATAAAATGGTGTAAGAGGTGTTGGATGAAATTCTGAAAATGTACCTTTATAAACAGTGCTACAGTGTCCAGCATTTTTCTTGGTAAAAGAGTGATAACTGTGCTCTTAAAAATAGGACTTTATTGATGGGTTTCCTAACAATGAAAAGCCTTCCAGTAATTCAGGTTTAAAGGGGAAATGCAAATGGAAGAGAAATGGCAGTGGGTGGAATTACAGGGTTATTTAATGACAGAGATGAAATCATAGTAGAGGTGGCCTTCAGAATGTCTGTGTGTACATATTGAGGTTTGGGAGTTTTCCAAAAAGTAGGAGTTAAGAGTTGTCCAACAATAAAAATACTAAAAGTGCACCTTAACAAGGCACCAGCTTTGGGCTAGTGAGATCTCTCCATGACAAGTGGTTCCTCCAGGGTGATTACTTACATGATGATGTGCCTGGGGATGCTATTTGCAAGGCATGAAGCCTGCTGTCTTTCAGCACATCTAACTGATTCCTAAATGATCTAATACCTAGACTCCAATTATATTTTACCCAGCTTCTGCCTTGTCTAAGGTGCTATAAGTCACTACAGTGGAAGTTGTAATACAGCTGAACAAGGAAAACATAAATTCTAATGGTTTCTTTTCTCCTACATGCATGAGTCAGAGCTAGTTTGAGCCTGAAGCTGAATTGTCTCTCTTGTGTCACTGAGCGCTATCTTAAGTCACAAGTGGTCTCATTTATACAAAGCCACATTTCTGTCCCTTTATTTGTGTCAACTAGCCTATTAATCCAAAAGTAGCTTCAGTATTTTTAATGACTTTGACAGAGACTGTTTAGCATAAATTAAATAAATATTTCTAGTTATAACTACAAAAAGAAAGGCCTTCTCTTTTTTTTTTTTTTTGTGAGGTTGTGGTATACCTACATTGAATAAAATTTGTCTTTCTCAGTGATTCACTACTTGAGGCCACCATGTCAATGTGAGTTGCAATTTTAATGTATGTTACATTTTAAAAATAACTTTTCAGTAACTGTGAAAGAAAAAAATACTCATTCTTTATATTTATTACAGACAATGGAAATTGGAACACTTATGTTATAAATCAGGAGAACTCATCACAGAAGCAGGTTACATGGACCAGGTAGGCATAACAGGCATTTGGTTATAAACATTTTATAATCTCATGATTCAGCTTGTGTTGTTTAGATTATATTATTGTCTAACTGTGTTTTTTTTCCCGTTTCTGTCTTTGACAGATCATAGAATATCTTTATCCTTGTTTAATTATCACTCCTTTGGACTGCTTCTGGGAGGGAGCAAAGCTACAGTCAGGAACTGCCTACCTATTGTAAGCATGCTGGTTTTACAACTTTCCAGTCAGTCTGATTTTAAAAGTAAAATGATGCATGATTTTGAGTTGCATCCCATTGCTTATTCAGATTCTGGTTTAACCACAAAATAAAAAATAAATTGTAGTGTCTTTGCAGAAAATGCGCATGGATTTTTTTTTTAATTGAACCAAGATTTTTCTGTTTCTAAAGGATGATTTGTATGCATCAGTTTAAGTCCTGTGTCATTACTTTTCTCATTATGCTAGCATGCAAAAAAGAAATATAAATTCTGAATTCAAGCTTTTTAAATTGTATGCTTTTTTGGAAATAATTTTTTTTTTTTTTGTTCCCCCCCAACTACAAAAATATTGTCTGGGAATTAATTTTATTTCTGGGAAAATGTAGGTCTCTTGGGTAAAAACTCAAGTCTTCCTAAGGAATAAAACTCAAATCCTTTGCTTATGAGATCATTAAAGAAACCAAATATATCTTTTATGGGTGGTTTCTCACAATTTGCAAGTGTGATATTATATGCCCTGGATCATTCAAAGAGTTAATTGTTAATCTGTGCAGGCATTTTCTGTTAATTATGCAAGAGTTAGCATTTGAGTTATTGTTTCTGTCCTGGTTTGCATGTCTGTGAAAGCAATTTGCAATAGCTATCTTCTAACGTTTAGTGTACAGTTTTAGATGGGAAAATAAGGGGGGGTGCATTTTCTGGTTGGGAGATTACAAATAAAGAATTAAGCCTGCTTAAGCAGATACAGTGTGGTTTGAATCACAGAATAAGGCAGCCAAAAGCCTTTGTAGTCTGTCAACATGACAAATTCAAAAGTGGGGGGTGGGAGACGTGACAGCGATAGCGATGACAAACATAGCAGGAAAGCTTGATGGTTGAGAGTCAAGCATCCAGGGCATTTGCAGGAGCACAGAATTGTTATAGATAAACAAAGATCAGCTATATTGATTGATTACATTTGCAAGATGATTATTAGACTAGGAAGAAGTAATCCGATACTATGTGAAAGGTTTTCTTTCCTCAGCCCCCTCCCTTCTTTACCTCTCCCCTCCCTCCAAATTTTTGAAGCAGCAGTTGGCTACTTTTTTGTTATTTAGATGCTTGATTTTTTTTTTACTTGGTTTGTAAATGAAAGTATTTTTCACATGTGAATATTCCCTTTCATATAGTAAATTGGTATGTAAGTACTGACTATTTTTGTTAAAATCACCACAGGGCTACAAGAAAAGTATACATAAACAAATATAATTAAAACATGCATTTCATTTTATGAAACAACCTTACCAAAAAGGGTTATATCTTGTAACAAAAAACAACTTCATCATTTGTGGAAATACAAATTAAAAAATTATGATTCGGTACTTATTTTGTCTTTTTTTTTTGTCCTTTTTCCCTGATTTCTTTTACAGAGGGAAACCTCCTTTGCAGTGGATCAACTTTGACCCCTTAGAATTCTTAGAAGAGTTAAAGAAAATAAACTACCAAGTGGAGAGCTGGGAAGAAATGCTGAATAAAGCAGAGGTTGGTCATGGTTATATGGATCGACCTTGTCTGAATCCTGCTGATCCTGATTGCCCAATCACAGCTCCCAATAAAAATTCCACCAAAGTAAGTTTGCTTATCTTTGTGTAGATCTGAAAAGGGAGTCTCTATATGTGTGGTAAGAGAAAAGAGTACCACTCCCTTCCAAGTAATATATATTTTATGTTCTTCAGGAATTTCATTATTCGGTTCCTGTTATATACCATTGGCCCAGAATCAGTAACTTTCCCTCAGCCTGTGATGCAATATTAGTCATGCATATTTAGAGTGAGATTACAGTTCTCAGCTACTGGCTGGGTGTGGCAATGTGGTGACACACCATTTCAGCAGGCAACATGCCTCAGGCAGACACAGTCACTCCTGGAATACGGCCGGTGCTGTACACAGACACTGCAGCAAGGTCTTCCTTCAAGTAGGGCCAGTTTCACAGAATTCACAGAATTCACAGAATTCACAGAATTGTTAGGGTTGGAAGGGACCTCTGGAGATCATCTAGTCCAACCCTCCTGCCAGAGCAGGGTCACCTACAGCACGTTACACAGGACAGCGTCCAGGCGGGTTTTGAATGTCTCCAGAGTGGGAGACTCCACCACCTCTCTGGGCAGCCTGTTCCAGTGCTCCACTACCCTCAAAGTAAAGAAGTTCCTTCTCATGTTAAGATGGAACTTCCTATGTTCAAGTTTATGCCCATTACCCCTCGTCCTATCACTGGGTGCCACTGAAAAAAGACTACTCCCATCCCCCTGGCATCCTCCCATTAAGTATTTGTATGTATTAATAAGATCCCCCCTCAATCTTCTTTTCTCTAGACTAAAGAGACCCAAGTCCCTCAGCCTTTCCTCATAAGAAAGGTGCTCCAGTCCCCTAATCATCTTTGTTGCCCTTTGCTGGACCCTCTCCAGCAGTTCCCTGTCTTTCTTGAACTGGGGAGCCCAGAACTGGACACAGTACTCCAGATGCGGTCTCACCAGGGCAGAGTAGAGGGGGAGGATGACCTCCCTCGACCTGCTGGCCACACTCTTCTTGATGCACCCCAGGATGCCATTCGCCTTCTTGGCCGCCAGGGCACATTGCTGGCTCATGGTCATCCTGTTGTCCACCAGGACTCCCAGGTCCCTCTCCACAGAGCTGCTCTCCAGGAGGTCAGCCCCCAACCTGTACTGGTGCATGGGGTTATTCCTCCCCAGGTGCAGTACCCTACACTTACCCTTGTTGAACTTCATAAGGTTTCTTTCTGCCCAACTCTCCAGCCTGGCGAGGTCACGCTGTAAGGCAGCACAGCCTTCTGGCGTGTCAGCCACTCCTCCCAGTTTTGTGTCATCAGCAAACTTGCTGATGGTACACTCTATCCCTTCATCCAGATCATTGATGAATATGTTGAACAAAACTGGGCCCAGTACTGACCCCTGAGGGACACCACTTGTTACTAACCTCCAACTAGACTCTGCGCCACTAACCACAACCCTCTGAGCTCTATCTGTAAGCCAGTTCTCAATCCACCTCACTGTCCATTCATCTAAGCCACACTTCCTAAGCTTTCCTGTGAGGATGATGTGGGAGACAGTGTCGAAAGCCTTGCCAAAGTCAAGGTAGACAACATCCACTGCCCTCCCCTCATCCACCCATCTAGTTACTTTGTCATAGAAGGCTATCAGATTAGTCAGACATGACTTCCCCTTGGTGAATCCATGTTGACTACTTCTGATAATCTTCTTTTCATCCAGGTGCTTTGAGATGACTCCCAGAACAAGCTGCTCCATCATCTTCCCAGGGATGGAGGTGAGGCTGACCGGCCTGTAGTTTCCCGGGTCATCCTTCCTGCCCTTTTTGAAGACTGGAGTGACATTGGCTATCCTCCAGTTTGTTTAGTTTTGTTGACCTAACTTTATATATCCCTTTCTCAGTTGCATTAGCCTTTGGAGAAGTTGCTGTCTGGTGAACAAGTATTGGGCTAGTTTGTCTACTCCATTTGTAGACTTACTAGATGATTTTCAATATCTGTTATTTCAGTACACTAGGTGTTGATTTAGGATATGAGTTTGTCTGAAGTTGTGCAACTAATTAATTGCTTCTTTTTTCTAGCCTCTTGATGTGGCTATTGTTTTGAGTGGTGGATGCTATGGACTGTCAAGAAAATACATGCATTGGCAGGAGGAATTGATTATAGGTGGTACAGTCAAGAATAGTTCTGGTAAACTTGTCAGGTAAGCAAACAAGTGTTTACAGAAAATATGATTTTTTTTCTTTGTCAGGGTTTGGGGTTTTTTTGGCAGGGGGGCAGACCATGCAAAATCAACTGCCTTTTAGAATCTGTGAATGATGTGTATCGTGAACCCTGGTCTAGGAGGACATCCCTGATGAGGACAGAATTTAAAAGAGTGATTAAACAGTTGTTTAAATTTAAGGAGGTGTCATTGATGCCTTCTTCTAACCTAAGAATGATAGTGTATGTTGCTCAGAAATAATTGTTTTCCTGGCAACTTTATTGTTTAGAGTCTATGTATAAACATTGAACAGTATTTAAAACACTGAAAACTTTGATTGTGTTTTTGAAATGTGATCAAAGGAAAAAAGGGGGGGAAATAACTTTGGTAATGTGCCCACTCACTGGACTTTTCTCAGAATTCCAAAATCTCCATTGAACTGTTTGTTTAGGGTCAATACAGAGAAAAGTATATTCTTTATGTCACTGTATCTTGAATACTTTTTTGACTGACAAAAAACCCTTCGTTTCAGTCTTCTTGAAGAAGTCATGGAATACTGGACTTTGGGGGAAAAACCCCTTGAAATAGAACTGTGTTAAAAATAGGACATATAAAAACATTATTTAGATGTATACACTGAATCCAAATTTATATTAAACTAAAGTATAATTCTTGCATATTTAATACAGATAATTTCTGTAGGAGAGGAAAGGGAAAGGAAAAAAACCCTCATGGGTTGAGATAAAAACAGTTTAATAGAACAATAATGGATAATAATAATAATGACACAAGTAATTCTCACCACCCTGTGAATTGGTACCTTCCCAAGCAGTGATCACAGATTTTCCCCCCCGGCCAACCCCCATTTGTATACTGAGAATGATGTCTATGGTACAGAATATTCCATTGGCCATTATTCCATATTCTGTTGGCCATTCCATCTATGCTCCTTCTAAGCTCCTATGGGAAGCTAAAAAGAGTTCTTGAAAAGTATAAACATCATCTAGGAACAACTAAAACAATATGCATTATTGATATTCCTGTCACAGCAATCACTAGAAAGAAAATTAATTCTTTCCCAATTGAAACCAGGACACCTCCTCATAGCAATCTGTCTGTCAGTCATGATCTTTATAACTGATTTGTAGGGTTACATTCTTTGCTCCTGAAACTGATCTTATTGAAAATAATGGCAAAACTCTCACTAACTTCAGTGAAAACAGACTTAGCTTCAATACTGTATAGACCAGTACAGCTGCACCAGATACATAGTAGAATAATTATACTCTGTTCAATTTTAATGTCAACATGTGGCCTATAAAATCAAGAACTTGTGCAAGTTCCTATTAGGCTCTAATTTGAGCCTTTATGCAGTGAAAAATCATTTCCTCAAAATGCTTCTTTATGCCTCTTTCTCCTCTCTCTTCTCTCCCTGTTACAGTGCCCAAGCTTTGCAAACCATGTTTCAGTTAATGACTCCTAAGCAAATGTATGAGCACTTCAAGGGGTATGAATATGTTTCACATATCAACTGGAGTGAGGATAAGGCAGCAGCAATTCTGGAAGCTTGGCAGCGGATGTATGTTGAGGTAAAATTGAAAATAACCTAAATATCTTGCTATAAAGTTTTACTAAGATCCACTGACTTTAGTCATGGCTTTTTATAATATTTTCTCAAGGAAGATGCTTAAACTAGAACTGAGTGTTGTCTCCTGGTTTTAAAGTTATCCTTGTGCTGTAACAGATGTCGTGGTTTAGGCCAAATCG
>NW_009647694.1:0-3111 GCF_000708025.1 Charadrius vociferus | reverse complement strand
AACCTAAACCATTGTATGATTCTATTAATATTTTTTATCCATTAGAAGAAATAAGCTTGCCAATTTATAATGGAATCATATTACATTTGTTACACAAAACAGTGCTCGATTACTTTAGGCTTCATTTGAACACGTCTGATAGCCAACAGGTTAAAATAATATCTTAAAAGAAACACAAATTTGTTAACGCAGTTCCAGCCTTCAAAAACAGCGAGAAGAAACAACAACAACAACAAAAAAAAAAACCTAGGTGAAGTGTAATTATGTTTTAATCTATCATTTTTATTCTCACATTTTTAACTATTGATTATCAAAATTATTGTTGTCTCTATAGAATCACAAAATGCTGTAGGTTAGAGAGGATCTCTGGAGGTCATCTTACTCAGGCTGCTACTCAGAGTCAATTTCTATGTTTGCAGTCACAGAACCACAGAATGACTGAGGCTGGAAGGCACCTCTGGAGATCATCTAGTCCAACTTCCTCTGCTCAGGTCAGGGTCAACTAGAGCAGGTTGCCCAGGACTATGCTTGGTCAAGCTTTTAGTTTCTTCGAGGACAGACTCCACAACCTCACTGGGTAACCTGTTACATTGTTCAATCATCCTGTGGGTAGTGAACCACACATGTTCAGGTGGAATTTCAATTTGTGCCCATTGCCTCTTGTCCTGTCATGGGCACCATTGAGAAAAGTCTAGCTCACTCTTTTTTACTACAGTCCATCAGCCATTTATATGCAAGGATAAAATCCCCCTGAGCCTTCTCCTCTTGTGTCTGAACAGTGCCAGCTCTATCCATCTCCAAATCTTTTAACATCTTTAGGACCATTTGCTGGACTCTTTCCAGTATGTTCATGCCTCTCTTGTACTGGGGAGCCCAGAATTGGATCCAGCAAGCTAGATGTAGCCTCAGTAGAGGTGAGTAGATGAGAAAGATCATCTTCCTTTGCCTGCTAGCAACATTCTTACTAATGCTGGGGGCCTTCTTTGAAACAAGGACACATTGCTGGCTCATTTTCAACGTTTTTTTCACTAGGAGCCCCATGTCCTCCTCTGAAAAGTTGCTTTCCAGCCTATTAGCCCATAGCATGCACTGATGCATGGGGTTCTTCTTCTCCAGATGCTAGGTTTGGCATTTCCCTTTGTTGAACTTCATGAGTTTCTTCCCTTCTCTTCATCTGCCCAACCTGTCAAGACCCCTCTGAATGGCAGTACAACCATCTGGTGTATCAGTCAGTCCTTCTAGTTTTGTGTCCGCTGTGAACTTTCTGAGGATGCACTTGAACTTTCTGAGGATGCACTTAGGCCCATCATCCAGATCATGAAAGACAAGCTTAAACAGTACACCTGGAGTGTAACTCTACTGACTGTCCTCCAGCTGCTGATCATAAACCTTATGACCCCAGCTGTTCAGCCAGATTTTGGTCCATCTCACTGTCCACTTATGTAACCTATGTCAGCTTTTCTATGAGGATGTCATGGGAGGTAGTGTCCAAAGCCTTACTAAAGTCAAGCTAAACAGTGTCAACTGCTCTCCCCTCATCCACCAAGCGAGTTACCTCATGGTAGAAAGATTCCAGGTTGGTGTTGTGATTTAACCCCAGCTGCCAACTAAGCACCACAGAGCTGCTCGCTCACTCTCCCCCGGTAGGATGGGGGAGAGAATCTGAAGAGTAAAAGTGAGAAAACTCATGGGCTGAGATCACAGAATCACAGAGTCACAGAATCACGGAATTTCCAGAGTTGGAAGGGACTTCTAGAGATCATCTAGTCCAACTCCCCTGCTAAAGCAGGTTTGCCTAGAGCACATTACTCAGGACTGCATCCAGGCGGGTTTTGAAAATCTCCAGAGAAGGAGACTCTACAACATCCCTGGGCAGCCTGTTCCAGTGCTCTGTCACCCGAACCGTAAAGTTTTTTCTTGCATTTGAACGGAACTTGCTATGTTCCAACTTGTGCCCATTACCCCTTGTCCTGTCACTGGGAACCACTGAAAAGAGTCTGGCTCCATCCTCCCTCAGCCCACCCTTTAGATACTTGTATGCAATAATAAGGTCTCCCCTCAGCCTTCTCTTCTCCAGGCTAAAGAGTCCCAGCTCTCTCAGCCTTTCTTCATAAGGGAGATGCTCCAATCCCTCAATCATCTTAGCTGCCCTATGCTGGACTCTCTCCAGCTGTTCCCTGTCTCTCTTGAACTGGGGAGCCCAGAGCTGGACACAGTATTCCAGTTGTGGCCTCACCAGTGCCGAGTAGAGGGGGGAGAATGACATCCCTGATAAAGACAAAGACTGTATCATAAGTAAAGCAAAAGCCATGCCCAAAAGCAAAGCAAGACAAGGAATTCATTCAGTACTTCCCATCAGCAGGCAGGTGTTCAGCCATCTCCAGGAAAGCTGGCCTTCATCACATGTTAACGATTACTTGGGAAGACAAAATACCGTAACTCCAAACGTCCCACCCTTCCCTCTTCTTCCCCCAGCTTTTTATTGCTGAGCATGATGTCATATGATATGGAATATCCTTTTGGTCAGTTGGGGTCACCTGTTCTGGCTGTGTCACCTCCTAACTTCTTGTGCACCCCCACCCTACTCGCAGGTGGGACAATGTGAGAAGCAGAAAAGGCCTTGACTATGTGTAAGCTCTGCTTAGCAATAACGAAAACATCCCTGTGTTATCAACACTGTTTCCAGCAGAAATCCAAATTATAGCCCCATACTAGCTACTATGAAGAAAATAAACTCTATCCCAGCCAAAACCAGCACAGTTGGTCAAGCACAACTTCCCCATCATAAATCCATGTCGACTACTCCTGATCATTTTTCTGTCCTTCATGTGCCTAGAAATGGTTTCCTGGATTAATTGCTGCAACACCTTCCTGGGGACTGAGTTAAAGCTGACTTTCCTGTAGTTGCTATATCATTCCTCCTGAAGATCAGAATGATGATTGCTTTCTTCCAGTTCTCAAGAACCTCTCTGAACTACCATGACCTTTCAAAGGTAATTGAGAGTGACCTCACAATGAGGCCAGCATCCTCAGCACTCGTGGGTAAGTCCTGTCAGGTCCCTTGGACTTGTGTATGTCCAGTTTATAGGATCATGGAATCATAGAATGGTT
>NW_009647693.1:0-503 GCF_000708025.1 Charadrius vociferus | reverse complement strand
GGATGAGGGGAGGGCATGTTGTCTACCTTGACTTCACTGTCAAAAGCCTTGCTGTCTCCCACATCATCCTCACAGGCAAGCTTAGGAAGTGTGGGTTAGATGAATGGACAGTGGGGTGGATTGAACAGTGGCTGGCAGATAGAGTTAAGAGGGTTATGGTTAATGGTGTAGAGTCTAGTTGGACATCAGTAACAAGTGGTGTCCCTCAGGGGTCATTACTGGGTCCAGTCCTGTTCAATATATTCATCAATGATCTGGATGAAGGGATAGAGTGTACCATCAGCAAGTTTGCTGATGACACAAAACTGGGAGGAGTGGCTGACACACTGGAAGGCTGTGCTGCCTTACAGCGTGACCTGGACAGGCTGGAGAGTTGGACAGAGAGAAACCTAATGAAATTCAACAAGGGAAAGTGTAGGGATATACAAGGCAAGTGTATATAGGCACGTGTAGGCATCTGGGGAGGAATAAGCCCATACAAGTTAGGGGCTGACCTCCTGGAG
>NW_009647692.1:2283045-2283594 GCF_000708025.1 Charadrius vociferus | reverse complement strand
GTCTGTAAAGGGCAAACTTATAGAAAAGCTCATTCTCTAGAGATGTGGTATCCAGCCACACTGAAATATTTACACATTTCTGTACTGCGTGTGATTGGTCTTATGCAAGTTCTCCCCTTTGCCTGTATTTATTAATAAAGATTGTTGAATGCATTTTTAATTATACAGGGCCTTTTCATTTTAAGGAGCGGAAGGTTTTGCTGGCAGCCTCTTGCTTCCATTTCGACCTTGAAAAGTAACTTTTCCCCCTCCTCCTTCCTCTTTTCCCCAGGACGGAGCTTTATCGTTCGCTGTTTGGAAAAATCACGAGTCCTGAAGAACCCCAGCGCAATTAGCACGGCGCCGTCGGCCCGGGACTGACCACCCCGGCGCGCTCCGCACCGCCCAGGGTGCGCGGGGTCCGTCCCGCTGCCTGTGACATCTCCTGCCGGCCCCGCTCTCGCGTGGGCGCTTCGCCCTGGAGCACCCGGAGCTGGTTTGTTCCTAAAAACCGCACTGAAGGGTACGGGTACGGTTACCGCTCACTCAGACAGGCTCGGAAAGGGCGGG
>NW_009647692.1:2276306-2282799 GCF_000708025.1 Charadrius vociferus | reverse complement strand
GGTGGGTGTTTAAGCGTGCCGTTCTGGTCGTTGGCTGCGTATCTGGAATGTGTGACTTTATTTTTCACCGAGTCAAGAGGATTTAAATGTCATTTACATAATTAACATGGCCTTAAACAGAGAAAAGGTGCTCTCCCTTGCCGAGCGCCGCAGCTCCCCGCTCGCACTCCCGTTTCCGAATGAGCGCTCGCTGCGCTCGGGGACGTTTGCGGACTGGCGATGAGCTCGACACGGGGGTACGGCCGAGGGGCTCTCGGCAATTCCAACATGTCGGTGAATTTTGCAGTCCGGCATTGATCCTGTACGCTTAATTATTTCTGCTGATGATGACTCTCAGCCCCATCCTGTCTTCACCACCGCCGTGACACGCTGTAGAGAGACGCCAGCGCGAGCGTCGAACTGGCCGGAGGAGATGGCTCACGTGAGGGGTTTTGTGGGGTTTCCATATCCAAAGGTCAGGAGCCGGAAATTAAATCCCCGCAAGGGGAATTCGTTAGCCCGCTGTGATCAATCTGAAATGGAGGTTATCTCGCGTAAATAATATGTGCTTATATATGTGGGCAAGGTGGCCGGTGCCTGTGACCACGTGAACTGCACTGTCTTTGTTTTGTGTTTTGCGCAGTCCGATTAAAACGCTTTGTAAACTGCTCCGTCCAAGTGTGGTCAGTGCAGAAGAGGTACCAGCAGCCGCGGCCTCGCTCACCCCACCGGCACGCCATTATGGAACTGGTGTCTCGGTGGCACTTTGCCCCACGCCAGAACTGCTGGAGCAGCAGCAGAGTGAGCCGCCAACAGCCAAAACACACGGGGACTGGGAACTGCTGGAGAGGGTCCAGCAAAGGCCCACAAAGATGCTGAGGGGACTGGAGCACCTCTCTGATGAGGAAAGGCTGAGGGACGTGGGGCGTTTCAGTCTGGAGAAGAGAACACTGAGGGGGGATCTCATCAGCGCTTATCAATCCTTCAAGGGAGGGTGCCCGGGGGATGGGGACAGTCTGTGTCCAGTGGTGCCCAGTGACGGGACAAGAGGGAACGGGCACAAACGTGACCATGGGCAGTTCCATCTCCACCTGAGGAGGGCCTTCTCTGCTGTGAGGGCGGCAGAGCAGTGGCACAGGCTGCCCAGAGAGGTGGGGGAGTCTCCCCCTCTGGAGCCATCCCAAACCCGCCTGGACGCACGACGGAGTTGCCGGAGCAGTGCGGGATGTGGGCTCATCCCCCGGTGGTCCCTGTGCTACGAGGGGCTCCCACCCCGCCAGACTCAGCACAGTCGCTTCCCCGGCCGCGAGCAGCCCCTCTCCCCGCCAGGTCCCACGCGCGGCGTGGGGAAGCCGCCACAGGGGCCATTTGTCTCCAGGTGCCCGCCCGGTGCTGGGGGCTCCGCATGGCCCCGAGCTGCTGCCCCGGTGTGCGGCCGGCACCGGGGGGCTGCTGCGGCCACGGGGCAGCACCGGGCACTGAGCGTTGGTGTAACGGCACCCGCACACGGCTCAGGAACGTAAAGACTCGCAGTAGTGTTGACGTTTTTGTTCACCCACTGAAAAGCCCCATCTCGGAACTTCATAGTCAAGGGGGCGTTTGGATGTTCCCCTGTGTAAGTTACAGCTTTTCAGTGGGCAACTAAATTTTACTTTTTTAATTAATGTTTTCTTGTTAAACTTTTCTATGACAATACACTCCGGTTTTAAGGATGTGATGGCTTAGGGCGGAGGGAGGGAAGCCCACTCCACAGCCCGCACTTCCCCGGCAGACGAGGCCGTTCTCGCCGGAGCAGTCGATCCCACCTTGCGTCTCCTCGCTCCCACCCTGCGTCTCCTGGCGGTGCCAACCCCCTTTCCTCCGCTCCTGCCGTGCTGCCGCCCCATCCTGCCGCTGCCTGGAACCACACGTGTTCCAACGTGGGTTTAGCCCTTTTCTTCCCCTCCTTAGAAGACTTTTTCGGCAGCTGCGCTGTTGCACCTCACTGTGTCCCCGGAGCTGTCTGCAGAGCTGATAGTAATTAATCACTTTTGCATCTCAGCACTACAGATTTAAGTCTCCGCTTAGTCACCAGCACGCAGCTTCCCGACACCGCAGAGTGGGACGGGGCGAAGGCTCCACCACGCCGAGTGAGAACCGGCTCAGCCGCGGGGACGGGGCTTGAGCAGTGGTTGGGGAGTGACACCCCGGGGTTAAAAGCAGGGAAAAAACACACCGGGTACGGGTGCAGGTCTGCCTGAACCCCCCCACTCCCCCCAGAGTAGCCTGGGGACACCCTGTGCATGGGGACACCCCGTGCGTGGGAACACCTTGTTCGTGAGGACAGTCTGTGCGTGGGGACACCCTGTGCATGGGGACAGCCCGTGCAGTGTGACATGAGGGGACAGTCACCAGTTACAGAATCCCCACGTTTCTGTTGTGACTTTATTGGGTTTTTTTTCAAAGCGCAGTAATACCGTGGTCAAAGGCAGCGCCTCCGGTCCACTGCACCCCCACTGTGCCCAGGGGCAATCCCGGGATTTTTGCAGCGGCGGACGCGGTGCCCCGGCACTGGCAGTGCCCGGAGGAGCCACCGGCACCAGGACGCCATTGCGGCTCCTCCTTTAGCTCCCCCAGGGCGCTGGGCCTCGGCCGCGCGGTGCAGCTCTGCCCCTGCGACAATGGAGCACTTCTCTTGCCTCGGAAAAATACCCGCCGAGGTGAGTATTGACTGTGTGTGGAGAACACATGTATCGTGGCCAAATGAGTCTTTACGCTCGCTCGCAGCGAAGCGGTAGCTGCAGCTCTCGGGGAGGGGCATCGATTTCTGCCGCCTCTCCAGCTCGCCGCTCGCTGGGCAAAATTCTCCGGGTGGAAACGCGCTGAATGTCACCGTTGGCTCCTCTCTGCAGCCCTTCTTATTTCAGGACCTCGCTAACGACCTTCTGTATGGCCAAGAGCCCCGCAGCGATGCGCAGCCCTCCCGTGGAGGGGGGGTCACGGCAAAGCACCATCCGGGGAGCTGCGGGGGGACGGGCCCAAAGGCGCCACGGCTCCCGGGAAGGGCTGAGCTGTGGGACACCCGGAGCAGTCTGTGATGAGCAATCCCAGGTTCATCAGGGAGCCAGGTCGTTTCGGTCAGTGTGACGCTGTCAGGGGCTGCTCCAGTGCGGAGGGCTACACAGGGGCTTCCCCAGATATTGTGGGCCTCCGGGTGGGACCATTTTCCATGGCACATCCTGGAACTGGCACCTCCTGTCTCCTCCATCTATATCCCGTCCAGTGTGCCCTCCAGCAATTCCAGCTCCCCACAATCTTAACACAGTGGCACCTTCCGCCGCACCGCGTCGTCCCACTCTGCACGCCAAGAGCCGCACGTGTCCCCACCCCTCGGACTCTGCCCGGACTTACCTTCTGAGCAGCAGTGGCAGCAAAGCCGTGTGGCCGTCGAACATCATTAAAATCTCATGGATTAATAACCACAATTCTGAAAGGCATCGAGGGGAGTAAATTAGCCGCTTCCAAAGTTTGCATCGGCAGAATGGTTTCACGCTGCTTGTGCTGTCAGAGTGAGCATTAGAGATGTTTAACCGCAGCGCCGTGTCCCTACCCCACTTGGGGGTTGCTGTGCTGGCAGGTTGGCTGCCCCGCGCTCGTGGCTGCGGCTGTGTCACCACGTCCCCTCGGACTTCCATGTCCTTTAAAGTTGTAGCACCATGGCACTTGATGTTTTCTTTTTTCCCTTTTTTTTTTTCCCCCAAGAGAGCAGGATGTAATGTTAAAAGGGTACTATGAAACACTTTTTAAATGTGATAACTTCTCATTCGTATTGTTCAAAGAGATAAGAGTCAAAGCCCGACTAAGCGTGCTTTTGAATTTACTTATCAGTGTTTAAGCAGGCTTTTCTGCCCGCCACCCCCCACCTGGGCGGTGTGACACACGGGGAGAACCCGGGCCGGCAGCGGCAGCTTATGAGGCCCCTGTTTCATCTGCTGACCTCGCTGGTGAGGGCAGCGCTTGATTCCTGGCGTGGAAACGGTCCCTCGACTGCGTTTGAACACGCTGCAAGAGAAGTTGCAGCTCCTGTAATCCCCGAGTAACAGCTCATCCAGCCACAGCCCGGGAGGCTCCAGCAGCGACGTGCCCGTGTCCCGCAGTGATGTGCCCATCTCCCACAGCGACGTGCCCGTGTCCTGCAGTGATGTGCCTATGTCCCACAATGATGTGCCCGTGTCCTGCAGTGATGCGCCCGTGTCCCACAGCGACGTGCCCATGTCCCACAGTGATGTGCCCACGTCCCACAGCAATGTGCCCGTGTCCCACAGCGACATGCCCATGTCCTGCAGCGATGTGCCTATGATGTCCCGCAGCAGGTCCACCGGCGTCTCCACGGCTCTGCCCTCACACACACTGTGCTGGTGGCACCTCGCACGGTCCCAGGGACAGCCCGGACCCCCGCAGCTCCCCGGGGTGCACAAAGGCTGGGGGGTTACCTGTGCGTTGGGGTAGGCCGCACACCATCACACCCAGTTTGGGCGAACTGGGGCGGGCTCTGCTCACCCAGCTCCTGCCTGTCCCCATCTCCATGGGGAGCCGGTGGCCCAGCGGCAGCACCGGAGGCTCCGAGCGGTTGTGGTCGATACTGCGGGGCTGCAGCACGGTCACAGCGCTGAGCGCTGTTTAATAAGGGCACAGATAACCAGGATGATTTCCACTAAGTTTTCCTAATGCTGTCAATTATTTTCCTAATGCTGTAAGTGAGGTTCCTCGCCCCCCCCCAATAGAATATTAATTCTTTATTAATTCATGATACAGCTGCTAATTAGTACCTTCACAAATGGGCATTGTACCTTCGCAAAACATTGCACGGCGACGGGAAGGTGTATTGGGGAATGATGTGTGCGATGGGGGGACAGAGGGGTTGTGTTAATCCTCTCCCCCCCAACCCCACAACAGCAAAGAATTTCAACTTTCAGACAAACAACTTCATTTACAAGTGTGTCTCTAATTAGCTGCAGAATTAGTAAAGCAGAGTTTTCCCCCCATAGATTGGCCAAACCCCTGAGGGAGGCTGTGGAATAGAGAGAATCGCATTTCCAATTATTTTGTTGAATTGCTAATTTAGTTATTGTGCCTGGCGTAATTGTGATGGGTATTGGGTGTGCAATTCAATTTGTTTTAAATATTTGTGGGAAGGCTGATCAGTAATGGAGCTGACCTATTTCATGGCCCAAATTGAGAGAAGAGACTAAAACAAAAAACAGCTACAAAGCCACAGTTTGTCTCAGTTTTTATTTTGATGTCTCTCATCCCTCTTAAGACCGTTGATGCAACAAAAGGTTTGCATTAAAAGATGATGGCACTTTGATCTCGGGCTTTTGAGAGCTTACAGCTTTGGTACTTCTTTTCTTGGCATTTTAATATGGAGATATTTTAGGCTAAAGAGTTTTAAATGCGTTTCTGGAGTTCAGTAGGGTCTGTCCTCTCATTCCCTCCTCCCCCCCCCCAATTATACTATGTTTGTTAAGGTGATTTATGTTTTTAACTGTCAGGATTCTGGTTTGGGAAATGGCTGAGAACCAACCGCTGGTGTTGGCGGTGCTGAAAGGGTCCAATTTAACACATCTCTCTAATATTAACTTTTACTGTGGGGACCATTTAAATGTGCTGGTCTGCACTGACCCCCCCGTCCGCAGGGGACCCCCCTCACCAACACTCCTGGTGGTTCGTGTCCTGTGGCTCCGGCTGCCCCGATCCCGGCCCACGGAACAGCCCCGGGCAGAGGCTCCGGCGAAGTTCTCCCACCACTCTCAAAGCCATCGCTGGCGCTGGTGTTGTTCTTTCTGCGTTTCGGTCACTGTATGTTACAGAAGATGAGAAATCTCTGGAGGAGGGACAGGACCTCTCAGTGGCTCACTGGGATGGCGGCTGTAGGGTGGGAGGTACTTCCGGAGCGTTGGGCAGAGACCAGAGCCCATGGTGGGACGAGTTGGTCCTTCTGCCCCAGCAGCTCCAGCACGGCTCAGCGCTGGACGGCTCCGCGCATTGCCGGGGATGAGGAGTGGACGCACGGGAGCTTGGAGAAGGGTAAACATTCTGCTCAATTTGCGCGAGTACTGCTTTCCTCCGGCTGGGTGAGGTGTCAGACGGGCTTTGCCCTGTGGAGGTCACATCTCAGAAGGTTTCAACCACCTGCAGAGTCTGACCAGGGGCAGGAAGGAGCAGCAGCGGGGCCCGGCGAGAGGCAGCGGTTGGGATGAGCCCAGTGGCTCAGGTGAGGGGCACAGCCGAGACCACCCGGCTCCATCCTCCGGCATCGGCAGCCACCGGAGAGGCGCCGCATGAAACTCCTTAAGGAGAAGCAGAGGTCCCCGAGGGGTGCGCAGGACAAGGGGTGACAGATTTCCACTCCCAGCAACAGAGATGTAATTCATTCTTTTTATTAAAAGAAATTGAGGTAAGTGAAATACTTCAGCACCAGCGAGAACCGTATGTACCGAAGGTGGTTTCCCCGCCGCCGCCGCCCCGCCGGGGA
>NW_009647692.1:2256922-2276263 GCF_000708025.1 Charadrius vociferus | reverse complement strand
TCCAAGGGGCGTTGCAAGAAAAAGTCAAAAAAAGGCTTTAAAAGCCCCAGAGGGAAAGGATGAAGCATGCACAACGTAGTCTCACTACTGGAAGACCTCTGTAGTAGTCTAAAAACAGCATCTTTCCCTTGAGCCAGGCTGTGAGCCGAGCCAGAAACCGAGCCGAATGGAGGCAGAGCTTGCCTGGAGCGGAGGAGGGAATACAGAGAGTTTACGGGGCAGGGCAGAAGCGTGGTCGAAAGAGCCCGGGTGGCCCGGGAGAAAAAAGCGCTCTCCGCCAGGGATGCAAGAGGCAGCTCACAAGTGTCTTTTGATCTATATTTAGTCAGAACAGTTTTCCTTTATTTTTCTTGGAATGGAATGCGTCCGCATGGTGCCAAAAGTAGGGGGCTCTAGTGGAAAAAAAAAAAAAAAAAGTCTTTTTAAATCAAATTAGGGTTCTTAACTATTAAGAAAAAGCTAATCCCTCGGATGACACAGCTCCCCTGGCCACGGGCACCGCCGCTGCTCGTCCCCCCCGGGAGGATAGCAGTGCCCCCGGTGCTGCACCTCGATTTTACAGGAGCTCTGGCACCGCAGGTGCAGAAGGACTGCGTCGCACTTCGGAAGGAAACCGTACAGGTGTGAGGCACTGGCATCATCTTTAATTAATTCTCTCATAAAAACATCCCTTCTGATTCGTGCTATACTAAAAGAGGAACTGTAAAATCTGGAATACTTTTAAGACAATCATTGGTGTCAGCTCTCCTGTACCGGACCAAGTTCCGTAGCAGTATCTCGGGGTTGGCCGCGCTTCTCTCCAGAGTTGCAGCTCCTCTCATCTGCTATTACGGTCAGGAGGCCCACGAAAATAAAGTGTAGAATAAGCCACGGGCCTGGGCGGGGGTCAGCCCGTGGTGATCTGTGCTGCTGCCACAGCTCCGACCGCAGCCCGGCTCGGTGCCGGCGCCGCACGTACCCACCCAACACCCACTGGAGACCATTCCCCCTGACCGGCTGCAAAGAGTCACTGCTGGAGCGGGAGAAAAAGCCAGCTGGTGCTAAGGAAGGGCATTACCAAAAGTAACTTTTATTTTATTTCCATCCTCCCGCATGACTAACGGCGATCCCTCCTCCCAGCGCACACCAGTGCCAGCCAAAGCGGGCAGCTCGGCTCCAGCCAGCTCCGGGGCAGGGCTGCGCCACGGAGAAAACTTTGCTCGGATGCATTAGACTGACATTTCCTTTCGCAGTTGGGACCCCATCTGCGTGGCTGACTCTCTCCTTTCCCCTCCCTTTCCCAGGCTGTTTCTGCTTTCTGCTCTTCTCAGTCACCTACTCCTGCGGAAGGGATCAGCACCTCCATGAAGCGCACGCGACGGTGGCGCTGCCCACGTCTGTCACCCCTCAGAATAAGCAGGGAAGGAAGAGCAGAAATGGCTGAGCAGCTGCATTTTGGTCTCCTCTTTTACCTCCTCCGAGAAGGGCCTTTCACACAGTTTACTGACCTGTTCTAAGGGAATTGGGCACAAAGGCGAAGCGAGCGGGGATTTAGCCGCCAAAATCCTGCCCTTCGCAGTCCTGGGCAGCCCAGGAGCCTTCCCCCCGCGCCCCCGGGGCGCCGGCCCAGCCCCGCCAACACCGCCTTCAATGCTGTTTTTTCCTCTCCTCGTAAGTAACGAGACCGACGTTTGACATACGAATCCCGACGGGCCGACAGAGACACGAGGGCTGACGGGGCGGTGGGCTCCGCTCACCCCCCGGCGGGAGGATGTGGGGCTCCCCCCGCTCCTGGGGGGCAGAGCCCGTCCTCGGCTGCGGCAACGCTCTCGCGGGGTGTGACATTGGCACTTGTGGGCACAAAGCTGCCGCTACGGGGACGGGGTGCGAGAAGAGAAGCAGAGAGGGGCGCAGGGGCGTTAATTTAAACGAGCCCCTGCTTCGCTGGGCCAAGACCTCACGGTACCGGAGCACCCTTCATTGCCTGGCCGTAGCGTTTTCGGGTGGCAGCCGAACAGCGAACTGATGCATTGGTCCAGTCACGCTTTGTTAAATAAATAAGGTACAGTTAGACAGCTGTAACTCAATTCCGCAGGCGCTTGTGTTTATACATTTTCCTCGTGTCTCTGGCCAAAGAACACACTTCCTCTGGTCAGTCTGATTTGAAAAAATAAAAATGTCACTCTTCCAGCGTTTCCCTGAGCCTCCCCGTCTCGGTACAGTGGTCGCAGTCGAGCAGACAAAGGGCAATTCTGAGCTTCTTTTTTTTTTTCTTTTTTTTTTTTTTCTTCCCTCCACTGTACCGGGCAGAGGGGAGTGTGGGAAATCGATGCTCTTACGTTGAAGAAGGAGAGTCCATTGTGGAGAGGATCCGCACGATCTCGGCTCGCTGGGTGGGTGATATATGCTGGGTCATGTGCACTATCGAATCCATGGCAACCTCCGGATTGGCCTGGACCAGGCTGGAAAGAGGCGAGAGTTAAGTGACGGCAGCCCCGGCACTCGCACCGCGGCGCGGCCGACAGCTCCCCGTCAGGCCCGGGGGGAGGACTGGAAATATGGGGTCTGGGCGAGAGGCTGGAGGAGGCAGCAGGCGCTCGCGTGAGCTGACTGCGAGCAGCGCGAGAGCTGTGCTCACTTGGAGGCCCTCGCGCCACTCCGTTTGCCGGTGGCAGAGCTGCTCAGACAGGCACGGAGGCGGGAAGTCCGAGGGGTGGACCGTGTGGAGCCAGGGGGGACACGGGGAGGCCGGGAGCTCTGGAGGGTGCCCTCATCCCACCAGCAGCACCTTCAGCGGCTGCTGAGAGCCCCCGCATTCCCCCTCCCCCATGTCACAGAGCCCCATCCGCTGGAGAAACTGGTGGGAATGACGGAAGGAGACACCCTACGGAGTCAGACACGGGACAGGGAAACCAGAGGAGCTTCACTCCGCAGCCCGGTGCCCTCCCCCAGCTCTCGCGGAGGCAAAACTGCTGTAAGAGACCTCCAGTTTAAGCCGTAACAATTATCCAAATCAGATCCGTTCAAACCCAGCGAAGCGTTTGGCTCACGAGGCTGAACTGGCTCCGCCGGATCAACGGCTGTGCAAACGCGCAGCGTAACTCTCGCCAGCGGGAGGAAGAGATACTCTGCCAATGTTTCAGTGTTTTGGGGGGTTATTCGGTGTAGCTCTGAACAGCAATCGAAGGGAACTGGGCATTTTATGACACGGAGCACGGAAGAAACAAGGCAGCTTGCCTGGGAAGTCTGGGGCTAGAAAAAACTACAGGGAAGGGAGCAGGAAGGATGCTCTGGCCGTGGGTGGTCAACACACCCCTCGGGCAGCAGTAGCCCGGCGCAGGGGTTTGCCTCCTCTCCCTGCTTCACGCCGTCCCCTAAAATAATTTTGCATTATCTGCCTCAAATGGAGAAAGGACATGTTCACAGGGAACGCTCCGTGCCCCGGCTCTTCGCGGCTCCCCTCCCAGCACAGGGCGGGCAGCGGGCACTGGAGACGGCTCTGCCTCCGGAGCTCTGCGCTCCGCGGGGCTGTGATTGTGCTCAGGTGCAGCAGCACTACCGCTCGCGCAGGAGGAACAGGCGCCGCAGGGGCTGTACAAATCCCTCCGTTTCACAGCAGCTCCGCGTTTGCCCCCGTCTTGGCCTTTCCAAAGGGAACCGCATTGCCGCCTACTCCGTATGCGATTGCCACACAAAAAAGCCGACAGAAGTGAAATGCCTGCGGAAGTGACGGACCCCCCTTCCTCAGCTGGGGAAGCACACTGGCCAAGATCAGAGCCCGAACTTTTGCAAACCCCCGTTCTGCCGGGGCAGAGCGTGCGTAGGTGGTTTACCTCCGTATCTGCTTGAGGATGTAGTCCCTCGAGATGTATTTGATGTTTTCATCCACAACCGAGCGAACACCTTCTTCTTCCGTCAGCTGTTTTTCCAGCCACTCCACCAGGTCCTTATTGCTGTCCCACAGGTACGCCTGTGAACAAACCGCACGTGTCACCCGCCGTCCCAGTTCTCCCCACGCACCGGTCCCAAAATTTAACTCGCGCTTTTTGGAAGCCGCGGGCAAAACGCTTGACTGGAAGCCCTCTGTGGTTTTCCCAGCGTGTGTGGCTTTTATAAACACAACTAACAATTAGCAAAAGTCAAAACATGATGTATTTCTTTTGCATTTCCTTCTGCAAACGTGACCAAAAGGAATCACGGCGGCAGCAGCGCTGCCAGCGACCCAGCCGCATCACCCCCAGGTAAAACCCCGGATTCTTCACGCGATCAGATGCCCAACTGCCGGTGAAACACGACTGCCCTGAGGGCAGGGCGGGCAGGGATGCAGCTGATGAGGGCTTCTCCCTGTGCTAAGCTGTCCTGGAACCCCGAGTCCCTGTCACCTAAAGACTGACCTGGTGTTAGTGTCCCCCAGGAGCCACGGGATCCCCAGGGATCCCCGATCCAGCCTGGAAACCGAACTGCCCCTTCAGCAGAGGAGGTCGGGGTGTCCACAGCCCCGAAAAGCCGCGGCAACAACCCCCTTTTTTTCTTTTGCAAGATCATTTCACCTGATATTTCCTAGGTAGTTGACTACATAATAATTCAGGAGTGTGTTAGACGCCTAATAGCCTTCTCGTTCCTCTCTTCTCCTCTCATTTTCTTTACAAATCATTTAAGAATCGTTTTGTTAATGGTTTCCGGAAAAGCAAGTACCGCCATTAGCACTCATTCATATTTATGTCATTTTATTTGGGTAATTAAACACAAAGCTCGTCATTTAAAGGTGCACTATCCTTCTCTGTTATCACTAAGAAGTCAAAGTCAGAATGATAATGAGCTCGGTGCGGTAATGCAATCGGTGGCCGTGGCCGCAGAGCGGGCGCCCTCCCGGCGCGGGCGCAGACGCCGGCAGAAGCCCACGATGGGGGTTGGCACCCAAAAAGGAAGGCTCGGTGTTGGGGGGGCGGTGCGTTTGCAAAGACCCCGTGTGTTTGCAAAGACCCTGGAAGCGCTCGGAGCTGCGGCAGTGAAGCCAGCAGAATCCCCCCCCCTACCAGGAGTCACCGGTCGGCCACCTCTCCCCTCTCCGCCTCTCCCAACGGAGCCATCCATCCCTGCGCCCCGACGGCTGCCGGCCCCGTTCGAGCCTTCGCAAAGCTGATTTTCCCCCCGTCCTTACCGATACCAGAGAGGCGCGCAAAGGCGGCACTGGCGCTAACCAGCCCTCCTCGCTGCTCACCCTTTGTTTACATATTTAATTACAGGTTTTCAAAGTCCGAGAAATGGTTTCCCCCTTCCCTGGGACTCCCGCAAGCAGCGCGAATTCCCCGTGCCGAGGGAGGTGCTGCGGCAGCCACGGGCGAGCGCCGGCACCGCGGGGAGGCAGCCCCAAGCGCAGCCCCTGTGCCAGCCCCCAGCAGCGCTCCCGCCTGCCTGACGCTCTTGAATAAGAAACCGGGATTTTTCTTCTTTATGTACAGGATTGTCTTAAAACAGTGATGTCGTTTCAACCTCAAGATTTTGCTTATTTCATTGTTTTTTCTTCTTATTATTTCAAACTCGTTAGGTTTTGCTCCTTGCTTCTGCCCCTAGACATGGCAGAAATGCTCCCTGCATACAAAGTAGGGCACTTAGGAAGATTTCAGGGAAGGGAGAAAAAAACCCCCAAGAAGCTGCCTTACGGTTGCAGACCTGCGTAAAGCTAGATTTACCCAAGAATCCCAAAGCTTTTAGTTTAGGAGAATATTTAATACTCTTATTAATCATTTTTAATCCGTTTGCTTTTAATTAAGAAACAGCATGATGCTTTCCTATCAACATATGCCAGGGAGCAGATTAATTGTGGCTTAAGATAACTCTCCTTGATTGGTGTAATGTATTAGCTAACGAGATGCCCGCTTTTAAAGACGCTCAGACACTACCTTGGAAAGCCTGCTGCCCTCCAGAGAACACTTCCCCCCTTTTCTGGAACCCCCGAGTGTTTGTGACTTTAAAAATAGAATAGAATAAAATGAAATGAAATCAAATAAAATAAATAAGATACTCAGATTGGAGGACCGTGACAAAAACAACCAGAGATTGCTCTTCGGAGATCGCCAGCTTCAGAGTTGGCACACAATTAAAAAAAGAAATCCTTAACACAGCTATCAGATGAGGGCTGCGGACGGTGCCGAGGCGCCCCCCCGCCGCCCCAAGCGCCGGCAGTTCGCTCTTACAGCGGATCCGTGTCGGCGTTAAAGCCCCGCGCGACCTGGGGGATGCTTGGCAGAAGAATGGCAGGGGCTCCCCTGGCTGAGACGCAGCAACGGGGACCGACTGCCAGGCACAGGCGACCTGTCCCCACCATCTCTAAGCTCATGGCCTGGGGAAAAGGTAGAGGTGGTACCCGGGGAGAGGGTTTAGAGGTGGTTTTGTCAGGGTAGGTTAATGGTTGGACCTGATGATCTTAAAGGCCCCTTCCAACCTCAGCGATTCTATCATTCCATAAAAGGGAAGGAGGGCGAGGGTGGCCCAGGAGAAGAGGGGACAGCATGGCCATGGTCTGCTCTGCAAGCAGGATGAGATAGGTTGGCTATACATCTGCCCCACATCTGGATACATCTGGATAGAAGCAGTGAATCCCCACACCCTTCTCGGCATCAGCGGGATAGAGCAGGATTGAGCATATTACTCAGTAAGAAAGAATAATTAAAAATAAACCAAAAATCCTGCTTGCACCTGCCAGAGGATGCCAAGGGTATGCAGGGACTGGTGCGCACGGCGAGGACAGCTCCTCCGAAACAGCCTCTGTAACGGCGCGCAGCTGCGCAGTGCTATTTTAGGCACGCTGTGCGCAGGAAGGGGGAGATGGAGCTATTTGGGGCTGGTGTGTAGAGCGTGTGTTGTGACTCCCGGGATTCCCACTGCCGGTTCTGCCAGACAGCAGCACCTCCGCGCAGCCTTCTCCCCCACACTGCCCTGCCTCGCGCTGCCTCGCGAGCTGTTCGTCTTGGTAAGATGCTCAGATTTTCATATCAATGGTGCTACATGCTTGGGAAAAAAACCTATTTTGCTTTTCTGGCATCCCCATAAAACAACTCATGACCTGGAACATTCCCCAGAAGTTCTCTTTCATCACCTAAAACGTTTTTGGACATTACAATTAAAAACCAGAGATCAAACTCCACCTGGGAGAACTCCACTGAACTCAAGCCCAGGAAGAAGTACGGCATTGCTGAAACCGCTTTTCCATTTACCTTCACTGTCCCTTCCACTTCCACAAACCAGCGTCTCAGCATAGCCTGGATCTGCCCGTCAGTCAGCTCGGGATTGGCATCATGGATCTTCTTTTTGACCACATCTTCTAGAAGAAGACGTCTTAATCTCCAGTAGAAGAAGGTACGGGAAGTTTTCCAGTCTAGAATGTCCTGCCCAAGACATAGGTGGAGAAAGGAGAAATGAGTGAGGGACAACATTTACATGGAGAAATATATAGATCTTATTCCCAATGGCAAAAAAAAGGCTTGCACTCATTATATACATAGTTATACCGCTTGCACAAGGGAAACAGAAAGACTCCCCCAGCCAAGCTTTGAAGGTGGGGCTCCCCACCTTCCCCTCCCGCCAGGGCAGACCGCAACGCGCTCTCTGGGGGTTTTGATGTGGTCGCTGATGAGCTACTGGTGAAGCACAGAAAATGCGGGGCCTCGAACAGACACGCATCAGGTGAAGGTGCTGGAAAACACGATGTGCTCCTGTTCTGGGGCCAGAGAACAGCTGGTGGGTGGAAAGGGTTTGCTCCTGTTGAAGACTCACTGGGGCAGAGGTTTACTTGCAGCCCGCGGCCTGCCTCTGGCACCAGCTTGCCCCGCTGGAGACCGTCACTGCCCACCTGTGTCAAACCCTCCAGCGATGTCCCCCAGGAAAGCGCCCCCATACTCACGGTTATGGCACCCTTCTCCTGCATCCGGCCCGGTGTGTCGTGCAAGTCGGCGAACTGCATGGCGACCTGGTGGTAAATGGGGATGAGGAACTCCTCCCGCTCCTTTAGCTTGGTCTCCAGCTCTTTCCGGTCAGCAGGGCTCAGCTCGGGGGTACCTGCAACCACGCACAGCCACGCGTCAGAGACCTCTGACAGGGTAAAGCGAGGGGAGTACAAAGGACTGCTGTACGGAGGGAAGGAGAGCGGCTCCGGACAGTCCAGAGGCTGAATGGAGGTTTCTCCTGTTCCTGCACACGGGGGAATCACGGAATCCCAGACTGGTGGGGTTGGAAGGGCCCTCTGGAGCTCCCCCAGGCCCCCCCCCGCCAGAGCAGGGGCACCTCCAGCAGTGGCACAGGACGGCGTCCAGGCGGGTTTGGGATGGCTCCAGAGGGGGAGACTCCCCCACCTCTCTGGGCAGCCTCTGCCACTGCTCTGCCGCCCTCACAGCAGAGAAGGCCCTCCTCAGGTGGAGATGGAACTGCCCATGGTCACGTTTGTGCCCGTTCCCTCTTGTCCTGTCACTGGGCACCACTGGAAACAGACTGTTCTCATCTACCTGAGAACAGACCGCATTTGGCCAGGGCAAACACCAGACCACCCGCTCCCAGCAATGCCAAGCAGAGGCTTAGCTGAAATACTGCAGCCCAGATTTCCTGCCACCAATATTCAGGCAAGAGCTTCGAAGGAGTTTTCACCATGGAAACTCTATTCCATTTAAATGCCAATGAGCTGAGCCATCAATTAAGTGACATTTACTGGACTTACTCCTAAAAAAGAATAATGTCCCAACACGCAGTTCATTTAGCAAGAAACATGGACAGTGTAAAACCACCTACAGGATTTCAGGTTTTCCTGCAGGCTGGTTCCTGCCAGCGGCTGTTAGAGCCACTGTCTCATTAAGGAAAACACCCAATTTATGCTATGGATGCCAAAACCGCTCACATTCAGTTTCCCAGTGATGGGCACACACTAGTCTCAATCACGGACTACCATGACGGACAAGAATGAAACTGTGTCAAGAAGATAACGTCCTGTGGAGTTCATAATTTTTAATTTATTTTAAAGCATTCAGCTTAGATAAAATTAACTTTGATTGAAACAAAAACACGCATTAAACGGTTTCTGATTCATTTCGGAATTGCCTGACCCCGACTAATCCAGGCGAGGGGAAACACATGGCGCTGCGGAGGCACGTCGCAGGTCCTGCCGCTTCCCGCAGCAGAACAAGGTGCTCCTTCCACAGCTGCCCCTTCATCAAACCAAGAATATAAATGCCCTCTTCACGCTGTACCAGCCCACAGGGAGCGGAACCGTAACTGCAGCTCTCCCCTGAACCTGCGCTAATTTACACCAGGTCAAAGTTGGTCCAGAAGGAGGTCGATGTTTCTCCTACTCGGCCTCACCAACACAGGTGCAAGAGTTCCTCGTGCAGAGGCAGAGTACTTAGAGCCCATCTTAGTTCAATTTAAGCAAAGATTGCAATCTGAGCCAAATTATACGATACCGGATATTCTGCTGAATTGTGCCATTTTTTAACCTCCCACCCACAGCAGAAGCTCTGGTTGCAAGTTCACGGCCTCAGAGACAGCCGCCTCCCATCCCGCCTCCCCTTTTAAAGTCGAGGCCACCGGCAATCTGCAACTGGGTCATGGAGGAGTCTTGCTCCAAGCACGGGTGGGTTGTAACATTCAACCGTCCTACGGCACCTTCCATTCAAATGTTAATATAACCGCCCCTGCGCCCGGGAGACATGCAAGCACTGCTGTCCTCAGTGTACAGAGGGAGCGGAGAGCTAAAACAAAGAGGTGTCCTGACCAGTAGCACCAGAAGTCCACTTGGAGACCGGGAGAACCTGGAACAAAAGCCGGCACCGTGATTCAACTGGTGGATGACGCTCTTTTCCTCGGAGCCCGAGTATGATGACTGCATTTGGTGGTGTGCGAACACCACCGAGCTTGGTTTTGGTTTTAATCTTTATCATTTGTGAAGGAATGTCAATGGGATTAAATGCAACATTTACCATTACATCAACACCTATTGTTAAACTGCCAATAATTCAACTGGGTGACGTGGAAGGCAATGGCTGGGGAGAGGCGGGAGGACAGCTCAGCAATGGGGTCCTCAGCAGCTTCCCGGACACGGCCCAGCCTGGAAACAGCAGGCTCTGGAACCGCAGCAGGAAGGCAGAGCAATCCCAGTCCCTCCCAACAAACCCAGATGAAATTAGCAGATGAAAACCCAGCAAGAGGGAACACTTCCACACAGTGCAAAATCAAACGGTAGACTCATCGCCACAGGAGGTTCTGTGTACCAGAAGTACAAATGGGCTCACAGAAAGCGATCAGACAAATTCAGGCACAGAAAGTCCATCACAGGCTTCCAAGCACGAAGATGCAGATACAAATACCTGTTCTCGGGAAGCCTCTAAACCACAGGACTGGTGGAAGCCGAGAGGGCACCCCGGGGAAAGCATCACGCTGCATTTGCACGATGCTTCTCCTCTTTTTTTTTCTTTCCCTGAGCATCCATGGCTGACCTGAGCTCCACGGTCCACGGCTGACCTCCCACAGACACCACGACCCAGGGCTGACGGACCGAAGGTACCGGGGGCGCAGCACCGCGGCAGCTCAGGCGCAGCACCGCGGCTTTGGCTCAGACCCACCTGCAGGCGCCCACTCCGCGCCGGCCCCCTTCTCTTCTGCTTTGCACTACCTCTGTTTCCATTTCCTTCCAGAGGTCCCCTTCCAAGTCAGAAGAGGTTTGAACGAACACACACACGCGCGCACACACACAGAGACGCGTTTCCAAGCCACAGGCCGGCCATACAATGATTCCTTCTAGGGACGGAATGTTTTTATGTGCCTACCAATATAAATGTCACCTAACCTTTCCAATGCCAGTAAGAAGGTTTTAATGAAGAGGAGCTACTCTTATAACCTTCAGAATAAAAAATTATCTATATTTATCCATGTTAAATTCCCAGGCTCCTACACCTCCGCGTTTTAAATGGTGACGCGTGCACTTAAGCCAGTAACGCTCATGTATTCTGCCCTATCTGCCACGCTGGCGGTGTACAGTCAAACCAGCCAGGCCCAGTAATGATTTAGGTGAGATTAACAAATATGTCAATGTCTATTTTCTGCTTAATTTAAAAGCAGCGTCTATAAAGATTTTTGACTTCTGAACCCTGTTCTCCTGGAAGAAAGAAGGTAACAATGAGGAGGGGGGATAAAGAGTGATTATCCCATCATCGATCGTTTGTCAGGAGCATTTCTTATTCACTGGACTATTGTAAAAAGCTAAGCTCTCGATCAATCCTGTAAGCCCCCTGTACAATTAAATATCTGGGAATGGTTTTCTTTCTTTCCTAGTCAGATCTTGAGGCCTCAGGGTTGGTTTTTTTTTTTTCTTCCCTCAGAAAGCTGGGGCTTTATTTATTTATTTCTTGGAAAAAGAAGTCTCCCTCCACAAATCTTATACTGGGAAGGAGAGGGGAGATAAAATATGGGATTCCTTTGCTCTAAAGGTACTTGACAGTTAATGAAACTGTTAAAGTTTAAATCATAGGAACATTATAGACCTCTAGGTATGGATCGGCTACTAATCAATAGAGAAACAAAAGAAGCAGCACTCTGAAACGGCCACATTGCGACGCAAACACAAAGTGCAGAGGGTTTTGGCATGCAGGTGGGGCACGCAGGTAAGACGAGACGACAATTTAAAGGAAGAACGAACACGTGTGACCTTCCTAACTTGGCAGGCAGCACAGGACACTTTCTAAGGCAGCACTCTAAGTGCCATAAAATGTCACATTTATCTTGGATTGCAGTTTGCTCTGCAGTCTCCAAGTACGCTTGTATCTATATATAGTGCTGGTATGATCACAGCCATTGGCGTGACCGGAAGAGACCAGGGAAACGTCTCACTCCGGCTCTCAACACCTTTAAAGCCCACCCACAGTGGTAAAGGCACCAAGACCGCTTCATTCTACAGGATCTTTATTCTTTTTTTCTCTTTTTGATCAACTGCAAAACTGCCTTATTCAATCAGACAGAAATGCCCTGGGAAAGCAGTAACATTGGGGGTACCAAATTCCAGTGTCTCTCCTGAGGTCAGGAGAGCAGCGGGCAGGCTCTCGCCAGAGCGCCCTTTGCCCTACGAAAATTCTTCATGAGCAAGAGGCAAGCGATAGGTCCTTGCTAAAACCCTCCACTCAAACATACCCAATTAAACCTACAAACAACTACTTTAAACCCACGTGTAAAAAGTATTTCACCTAAAACATTCCCAAACGCCTCCTGGAGGAAGCTGCCAGCCCATGGCTGCCTCTCTGCGCCCCCGTCCACCCCCCGTCCTGTGCCCATCGCCGCCGTCTCTCCGCGGGTGACACCACCCTCCCCACCCCACCTGCAGCCTGGCTTTTGGGGTGACAAACTCTTCCTCCCGCGTTCTACAGCCCGAAACAGTCCCCCAAACCCCAGGTAGGGGCTCTCGGTACCCCGCTGGCACAGAACAGTAAATGCCAAAAATTGTCGGTTGCCAAAACGAGCCCTTTACCCACCCGGCAGAGCAGCGCCGCCGGCCGCGGCAGCAGGGACGCGCAGATGTGCTTTACAGCCCGCCACCACGGAGGAAGGCTTTGGAGGAGTCTTCCTCCCCACGGAGACGAATGGAAAAGCTGCCGCGAATAAATCCACGCAGAGACCTCTCCCGTAAAGCGCTCCGATACCGAATATCAATTTAGACTCCTCTCCAAAAGTTAAGGGAAAGCGTCACGGCAGGGGAAAGCGACACCTAAACTATGTTGATTTGTGCCCCATTAAACCAAGACATGGCCGCTGAAGGAAGCGGCGTCTCGGCGCGTCCCTCCCGCGGCTGCGCGGGGCAGAGGGAGTCACCCCGAGCGCAGCGTCCTGCGGTGGCCGCAGCCTGCCGCGGTGGCGGGGCGCGGGCTGCCTTTAATAAAGTTCCTGCCAGACGGAAATGGCTCAGCAGGACCATGAATCACGGCTTCCCATAACATTTAGTAGCAAAGTGCTTTTTTTTTTTAAATATGACCGGTTTAACAGGTTAGACAAAATGACTTCAAGAAATGTTATTGTAGGTTCCCTCTGATTGCAGAAAGCCAGGCAGCTTCTGAATCAATTTGATGGTTTATGGTTCCTAAGCCGTTGAAATGTGGGATTTTCTCCCTCGGCCTCGACGCGCAGCCACAGCACGGCCAAGCACGCACCGGTCCGTTTCCTTCCCTCTTCCTCAAATACGCACTCAAAGACCCGGGCAAAGCCCAGCATCACGGCCTCCGACCCTACCTATTTGTGGAGATGGTCTCCGCACGCACCCTCCGAGAGTCGGGCAAAGCAGCCGGCTTCAACCCGGGCTCCAGCCCATCCCACCCGGCCGGCGGCACAGCAGAGGACACCGGCGTTTGCACTGGTGTGAGCAGATGGAACACACACCACAGACACAGTCCCCCTTGGAGAAGATGGGACAAGACTTCCCCGGCCACGGCAGCAAGCCACCTCCTCTGAGCAGGAGGCCGAGGACATCCCCAGGACCCACCACCGCAGAGACCAGAGGCCACCCAGGCCACCCTTCTTTTGGTGCCACCATCCAGACCTCAGTTGCTCACATACATGTTTGACTCTGGCAAATTACCCCACACCTATAGTTTTCAAAGATTACTTTTACAACATAAAAGGCTGAGAGAGTTGGGGCTGTTCAGCCTGGAGCAGAGAAGGCTCCGGGGAGACCTTATTGCAGCCTTCCAGTGCCTAAAGGGGCTCCAGGAGAGCTGGGGAGGGACTTTTTACAGGGGCATGGAGTGATAGGATGAGGGGGACTGGCTTTAAACTGGAAGAGGGCAGGTTTAGATTAAACATTAGGAAGAATTTTTTCACTTTGAGGGTGGTGAGGCACTGGAACAGGTTGCCCAGAGAAGTTGTTGAGGCCCCATCCCTGGAGGTGTTCAAGGCCAGGCTGGATGTGGCCTTGGGCAACCTGGGCTGGTGGGAGGTGGCCCTGCCCAGGGCAGGGGGGTGGGACTGGATGGTCTTCAAGGTCCCTTCCAACCCAAACCATTCTATGCCCTATGATTCTACGATAAGTAGTAGCTATCTTACCAGACTACAAAGGAGCACTAATAACAACTGATTATCTCAACTTTACAATTACTACAGGCAAATTTATGGAGATTTTTTTTTCCCCCAGGTAACACCAAGACCCCCACGTTCAGTTCAATTTATCTCGGCATCTGCTTGTGGCCATTCTTTTCAGCAAAGCAGTTAAATCCCACCGCAGCATGTGCTGGAAGGGTCCTTAGGAAACGAACTCTGGAGAAGTACAGCAGTTACTCTGCATCCAACGGCATAATCAAATGTCCATTTTAACCCCGGTTATGAATGTCCCACCTAATTTCCACACTTGCAACAAACAATCCTCCTACTTGAATCTCACCTTCTCTTCCCCTGCCTTGAACAAAGCTCTTGCCAGATAAAAATTCAGCAAAGGCAGCAAGAATGCCAACCGTGTCCTGGCTGCCCAGGCAACACGTCTCCCACCCCAGCTGGAAGGAGCCGCTCCGGAGGGGAGAAGGAAGGTCACTCCAAGCCCCCCACGTCCCTGGAGAGACAGGCATTTTGGGATTGTCGCTTGTTTCTTTAAATGAGACTGCTTGTAATTGCTTCACTAAATATTCAGTAGGATTTATGTTATAAAGGTGCGATATGAAATAGCAGTGAAGGTCACACATGCTCATGACACGGGCTTGAAATATCCTTGTAGAACCGCACCGTGTGATGTTCCTCCCTGGTCCTTTCCAACTCTTCGCTCCTACGGCCTCAGATGGGCACCAGAGCAAACACACAAAGTGCGGCAGGTACGTAATGCCAAAAAATTCCCGTTTTGGGGGAAACATCGACAGCCCTCCTGGGAGGATATTCAAGATGCCAACTGTCATGAAGGAGCTGACAGACAGCAGTACTCGCTCTTCTAGACTCACGATTGTGAATTAACAACAATTTAAATGCAGCAGCACTTGCATCTAGAAGCCGTTACTGGAAATCCGCATCGCCTAAAAAGACGAAGTTACAACCGCATGGACTGCATTTGTCCAAGACTTCATGAGAGATGGAATCGCAGCAGCAGCATTTTTCTTAGTTGTTGCTCAAGAAAACAACCGGCATTTTGATTAATTACAACATTGAACAAACAACCTCCTCCCCCCCCCCCAAAAAAAAATTACTAGACTTCAGAGCTGCAATCTAACTTTCCAAGCTAAAGCTTGGAACGAGACAGGTCACAGCATGGAAGTTTTCAGCCTCTCAAGATCCAGTGCCAGAGCTGTCCCACGTCACCAGCAAAGCCCTCACCGGGTGACACGGTTGGGGCCAAGTGGGACATGTGGGTTCAGTTCTGGTACCGCGACCCCGCCACGGTTCTTTGCAGAGAGGAACCGCTCGGCTAAAGTGGAGTTATGGCTTCAATGTTTGAGTGTTCACCCAATATTTGGAAATTTAAGGAAAGTTGTGCACGCTCTTTACCCAAACACAGGGCGCAGCCAGTTGGAGTCCCGTGGCACAGACCGCCCGGCGATGCCTCCCGAGGGATGCTGAGGCGGTTGTGCAGAACGCAACCGCTGCCTCCCGCTTCCCAAAGCGCTGCCGTACGCCTGGAGCTTTATGTCCCCGCTCCGGCACCCCGTACCGTGTACAGAGGCAAACGCAAAACAGGCATGCAATTCCACCTAACACTGAAGATGTATGCCAGCGCACAGGCAACTATTTCATAGGATCCACTGAAGAGGATATTCACACTATTACAAGGTATACCAGGTGACAAACCCATGCTTCCCTTTTACTGTGAGATAAATACCTGACAGGAGAAATGTGAAAATGTAGTATCCAGTCTCACTCTAACTGGAGCCATTTTGCCATTCCTTTCATTCATATTCCACCAAATTTTTGCGTACGTTACACCGTGCGCCTTGACACGTTACACGCTCGGAATCCGCAGGGCAAAGTTACTCCTTATTCCACTCCTAAATGCTTTACTCTAATTGTACTAAATAAATAACGTAAAATTGAATCTCCATAATTTTTAACTGCGGCCTGAGGCTTGCAATCTGCATCGTTCCTACATTTCTCGGCAATCGCCGTTCTCCGCGCACACCGTCGCCGGGCGGGATAAGGGCCATCCTTCCCTTTCCTGCCCTTTGCTCCGCACCGTTCGCTGGTTCGTAATAGCGCGACTCTGAGTGACATTTTAATAAAACACGGGGCTAATAAACATTTCAGCAACAGTGCTGGAGAATTGATAATGAACAGATTTATGTCAAATTATTCAATATCTGCCAGCCTTCGCCGCCGCTCTCCCACTCCCCAGTCGCAAGTCCAACCCCGGTGTCTCAAGACGCCCGGAATGAGAGCGGCCACCGCGCTTCCCCCTCCTCCGCAACAGGCACACGCGGGCGAGCGGTCCCTTCTCCCCGCTATTCAGCAGCTCCAGGGAGGGATGACAGCCATTCAGGGGTTAAAGAGAGGCAGTGAACCCCCAGCTAATGAGTAAGAATTCAGCAGGCAGTGTAAGATAAATGGAGCTTTCTCTGCTTCTGCTGGAGTCAGCATGAACTGCGGCCCTGCGGCTTGTTTGTGGCAAATGGAGTGCGCGAAATATCAAAGGGCAGTGATCCAGAAGAAGACCGACTTTGACAAATTTTAAATTGGCCAGAAAGAAAACCAGCAAAAAAAAAAAAAAAAAAATTATGCAATTCAGTGTGTCCTGCAATCTTGGCTTTCCCGCTACGGTACCGAATTAGTGGCAAAACAACAGCAATGATCGCCCGATGTTGGGAGCAATTACGAACCATCTAAGTGAGATGCTTATCAGTGACTGAAGCTTTTAGAGCTCTCTGTATGTACAGTTGTAAGTGACTTGCTCTCGTGTTGCAGTCATTTTAATTAAAGTGTATGGAGTTTGCTGGGAGTAATTACCCTGTAGAGGAAGAGGGGGGGGAAAAAGCCCTGAACAGGCTCCTGCCTCCACACATAGCGCGGTGTTGCATTTTTGAGACTGTTGGCAGAAAACTGTATGCCCTCTTTCTCCCTGTAGTTTTTTCTGGTGATGCTGGTGCAGGTCCCACTGTGTGACTCAGGGATGCTCTGCAGGCATCCTGCACCCACCCCAGGTGTCGGTCCCTCTGGAGGGGCCATCCAACAGGGACTAAACTCGCGTTCTCTGCTCCCCACCTTCCTCCACCTCTTCAGGAATTTAACACTCCTGCAGCCCTCTTTCTCCGCAGCCAGTGACTCCGCTCCTGGGAAAGGATTCACCCAGCAGACACTGCGCAGAAGACACTGTTTCTTCGTCGGCAGAGGCAGTGCTTGTTGCGGTGGGGCGAAGGTAAATACTCTCAGAAACACTGCTCCTGCCGTAGTGCCATTTATCTGCACGGACCTGAGCTGACTGCTCAGCACTTTGCCTGCTCTAACCACACATCTGATTTCTCCTTCCCCTGGAGACGCGCACCGCAGAGGCAGCTCTCCTGCGTCGGACGCGGAGGTGGAAACACCTGCAGGAGGTGCAGCTGTGAGCTCCGACCGCGTCAGGAGCTCAACCGCAGCCTTTACACGGTGAAGCGTGAAACACCTTAGGAGAGCATCATTGGGACCCTGTGCTGGGTCTCCACAATGAGCTGTAGTCACGTTTGCTCCTAAAGGGACACTGAGAAGCCTAACACAGGTCAAAAGTGAGGTTTTGTGAAAAGAACCTCCTCGCTGCAACTACAGACTTTCAAACTGGGTTTTGGTTCCAGCAGACACAGGCAAACAGAACATCCCATCCATCCATCTGGGTGGGCGTCTGTGTCCGCTCTCGCACGCGGTAACACATGTACAGGAGTGAGACTGGAACTTGGATAAAACTGCTGGTCTGCAAAACTCGAACACCCGCTAAGCTGCTTTGCCCAGAAAGCAGTCGGCACAGTGAGAGAAAACAAAGAGAGCGTCAAAATACCGTCATTAAAAAAGGAGAGAAAATGTCTTCAATGCCATCAAAGACATCAGTAAACCTGTTTTTCAGTGAGCAGTCTGATTCTTAACACTCCCCGCACCCTTTACAATTATTATTCTCTTCCCGAGGCACATCAGAATGGTTGTTTTGTATATAAATTGTTGCACTGCCATAAATTAAAAAAAGCCAAATAATAAAATGTAACTGCAGCAATAGCCACGATTTATCAGTCATTTGCAGAACACTTTTCCTCCTGAAGGATCCCAAAAGGCTTTATAAATTCAAACCATCCCCACGTGGCACGCTTCTTCCACTACTGAAATGTAGTCAATTTTGGAGGTAAAAAGAGGCTCTGTAAGATTATACTCTTACAGTAAGAGCTAGTAAAGAACTATTTAAAGAGCCTATTCCCCTGAGAGAGTACATATCTGATATTAAGTGCATTTTGCTGAACACTCTGTATTTTGGGTCGTTGGGTGGATACCAGGCGCTGGGATCATTTGGAGCGAAAGGCACGGTAATAACGCAACACCCGTGGTGCCCTGCTAGCCACCGAGCACCAGACATCACCCCATATTTTACTAAGGAGGTGAAGAATATTTTTTATTTTCTTGAATCCACAGCGCAGACAGGTATCGTAACTCAAAACTGCCCCAGGGATAGCCCAGCAGCCCAAAGGGTCTTTGACCAAATTCTTAGTTACGCCAAATGACACCAGCTGAGGGTTTGGTCCATGAGCTTTTAGTGAGCTGAGCAATTGCTGAGATGGGAACTAAACTCAACCATCTGTAGGAAGTGTCTGGTGCAAGACCCATTCAATTAAAAAAAAAAAAAAAGAAGAAGAAATCAGTTCAAAAAGACACTATATGACACACACCCCAGGTAACCTAAATGCACATAAATATCACCTCTCTCTCACATACCTACATGCAGCTTGTCTCATCTGCTTTTCTTCCCAAGTTAGACGACAGTAAGTAAAAATTATCATCAATTTGATAAAATGCCTCAGTGCCCCTTTTTAAGGTCTACAAACACATTGATTAGCCACCAGCTGAACTCATCGCTGCTCCCCCGGCCCCGCGCGGACGTACCCAGCCGCTCCGCCAGGCGGATGTACACGGGGTCCACTCGCCTCATGGTCTTCACCAGGTCCTTCCTGCGGAATTTGATCTCTACCGTCCCCTCTGGTTCCAGGATACCTCCTCTGATCAGTGACGGGAAAAGAGAAAAGAAAGGCACTTTCAGGTCATCAGACAAGGGGAAACATAAAATGGAATGGTTCAATGTTATCTAGAAAGTATGTTAAAAAAGAAGAGAAGAGAAGAGAAGAGAAGAGAAGAGAAGAGAAGAGAAGAGAAGAGAAGAGAAGAGAAGAGAAGAGAAGAGAGAAGAGAAGAGAAGGGAAGGGA
>NW_009647692.1:2233608-2256792 GCF_000708025.1 Charadrius vociferus | reverse complement strand
AGAAGGAGAGAAGAGAAGAGAAAAGAAAAGAAGAGAAGAGAAGAGAAGAGAAGAGAAGAGAAGAGAAGAGAAGAGAAGAGAAAAGGGAAGGGAAGGGAAGGGAAGAGAAGAGAAGAGAAGAGAAGAGAGAAGAGAGAAGAGAGAAGAGAGAAGAGAGAAGAGAGAAGAGAGAAGAGAGAAGAGAGAAGAGAGAAGAGAGAAGAGAGAAGAGAGAAGAGAGAAGAGAGAAGAGAGAAGAGAGAAGAGAGAAGAGAGAAGAGAGAAGAGAGAAGAGAGAAGAGAGAAGAGAGAAGAGAGAAGAGAGAAGAGAGAAGAGAGAAGAGAGAAGAGAGAAGAGAGAAGAGAGAAGAGAGAAGAGAGAAGAGAGAAGAGAGAAGAGAGAAGAGAGAAGAGAGAAGAGAGAAGAGAGAAGAGAGAAGAGAGAAGAGAGAAGAGAGAAGAGAGAAGAGAAGAGAAGAGAAGAGGGGGGATGACGGAGACAAAACAGAGAGAAAGAGAGAACGAGAAAGAAAGAATCTTAGCTATTATTTATCCAATGCCACAAACGCACACCAGACTTCACAGAAACATGTCTATCCAACGGTATATAGCACAGCCTGGTACAAGAAATGAGCTCCGGCACTCTCGTTTAAGCTGTGACCTGAAAGCTCTTTCAAAAGGTAGGTAAGCTTGCTGAAACAAAGCAATGAACTGGTCGTTTTCATTAGAGATCCTGCCCACTTCCCAGGTCACAGACAGAGGAGCGCGTGATTTCAAACGTGGGCTGGGGAAATCAAATCGCTTCAGTCTTTAACTGTGAGGGCGGGAGCAAGGACGGGGAGGAAGGTCAGCGCTGAGGGTGATGGAACAGCAACAGCGATGAGAATTATTACAAATGCGTAATGGTACTGAGGGACAGTGACACACTTTGCAAAATAATCTCTTTCTTGGTTAGTGGAGCTCAAGACCTCTAGAGTCCAACTACAGCTCTACAAACCACAAATGGGCCTTCCTGCTCTGGAGCCCCCAACACAGGAAAGACATGGACCTGTTGGAGTGGGTCCAGAGCAGGTCATGGAGATGCTGCACGGGCTGGAGCCCCTCTGCTGGGAGGACAGGCTGGGAGAGTTGGGGGGTTCAGCCTGGAGAAGAGAAGGCTCCAGGGAGACCTTACAGCGGCCTTCCAGTGCCTAAAGGGGCTCCAGGAGAGCTGGGGAGGGACTTTTTACAGGGGCATGGAGTGATAGGATGAGGGGGAATGGCTTCAAACTGGAAGAGGGGAGATTTAGATGAGATATTAGGAAGAAATTGTTGCTTGTGCAGGTGGTGAGCCCCTGGGGCAGGTTGCCCCGAGAAGCTGTGGCTGCCCCATCCCTGGAGGTGTTCAAGGCCAGGTTGGACGGGGCTTGGAGCAACCTGGGCTGGGGGGAGGTGTCCCTGCCCAGGGTAGGCGTGGGACTGGATGGTCTTCAAGGTCCCTTCCAACCCAAACCATTCTATGACTCTACGATAAGTAGTAGCTATCTTACCAGACTACAAAGGAGCACTAATAACAACTGATTATCTCAACTTTACAATTACTACAGGCAAATTTATGGAGATTTTTTTTTCCCCCAGGTAACACCAAGACCCCCACGTTCAGTTCAATTTATCTCGGCATCTGCTTGTGGCCATTCTTTTCAGCAAAGCAGTTAAATCCCACCGCAGCATGTGCTGGAAGGGTCCTTAGGAAACGAGGTGTCCTTCTATACGCCTTCCATCTGCTACAGACAGCTCCACCAGGGCTGGCTTTTTCTTCCACATAATTCAGTATCTCTACATTTTAGAGATGTTTTAAAACATTTAAAAAAACCTGCTTCCAAGAGTTTGCCTGTAGTTTTATATCCCGAATCACCAGTAACTAGAACTTCAGTTGCGCAAGTTGTATTTACTTTAAAAAGCGCAAACACCCACGTGCCCATATGACAGATAATACAACACTCGGGGATTTTAAAATAGACGCTTATTTACACTTATTAAAATTGTACACACAGGCACTTGTTTCCAAGCGCAAAGCAGTGTGTGGAAATATCAGAAGGGTAAAAAAAAATAATTTTAAGCGCCAACATCTCGCGTTGCTTTGTGAATGTTGGTAATGAACCTTCTCGGAAGCTGGCTCACACTGGCTACGGAATTTACCCCATCTAAGTCTGAGTCAGGAGAATATTGGAGCTGTGATCGCCGCACAGCCAACTCCTCAGAGACACGGCTCACAACTGGACAGCGGTCAGCCCTTACAGCGACAAACTGCCACGCTCTTCACTGAGAGCTTCTCCCACGGCCAGGTAATTACGCCTCAAAGCAGGTGGGTACGGGGGCAAGGAAAGCTGCCATACCTGCTCTCTCGGTCCGCGTACATCTCCATGTGACGAGGATTAATGGTAGGGTCAATCACAGCCCAGGATCCTCCTCGCAGCTCCGCCTGCGGTGGGATGTAGATAAGGACGGGTTGATGATACTCTCTCAGGCCGTCCACAATGTAGGCACCAAACTTGAGCACTTGGTCGTACATGTCTGCAGAAAAAGGACACAGCGCTTGAAGTCACAGCAGGTCAATGCTTCAGCCCCACCACGCTTGGTCAAACTGGGGAAAAAAACCCAATTATTCAGCTCTTATAACCACCTCCTGCTACAATACTGCCAGCTTGGGCTGGCGTCACCTGGACCTGGGCAAGATGGACTGAGAAAGGAGATGTTCCCCCATCAGTCCTTCGGCTCCCAGGCACGGGGGAGATCTGGTCTGGTTACTGCCCGCGTAACCACGTCTATTCACAACGCATGGACTGCAGGGTCCTCACCTCACACCAGCCAGTCCTACACTATGTATCCCGGAGCTGATCCATCCCTTACTTCCCAGCTTCCCAAGCCAACGAGTATTTCAGCAGTTCTGGAAGTCAGGTCAGGTATTTCCGGACTTAATACGAATGCAGCTGCCCAATTTCAGACTTAGTTCCATGGACCAGTATCACGATTCGCGTAACGTGTGTGGCGCACCTACCGGCAGCAGACCTTTCGCATATCTTCATAAAAATTAGCGTGTGGGAAGGGTTCAGATGTGAAATAGCATTCTTCTCTTCTTGCATTACAATTTGTTTAAGGCATTTTGCTCAAAATTACTAAGAACAACTCCACTGTGTAAAGACAGTACGTTGAAAACATCAGCCCCAAAGGTGATTTAAATAAAAGAGAAAAAAGGAAGGCAAAAGAATTTATGAGATGATATAGTTTATAATGGATATAGTTTGTAATAGAAACAGGCACCCTCGAATATATATATTTTGTTACATATAATTATATATAGAAGTATCAGATCAAATATACAAAAAATGAAATACGCTTATTAGGATCATCTAGTCTAGTTCACACAGGACTGTATCCTACGTTTCCTTCCCAGTCCATTTTAAAGCTTTCCTTTAGAAATTCCGAACAATAAATCTACTACTTCTTTAGGGGCATTTCCACAGCCAAACAGATGAAAATTTCCTCAGTATTCAGCCAAACTTCCCCTCCTTCCCCATCCCCATTCATTTCATATTACGACTCCTTGCATCACCCTCCATAATTCTCCACTCCGTTGGGATCGCTATAAATAGCAGCAGGCTTTTCAGTGTTTGGGGTTTTTTTTTTTCTCCTTAGACACACTCCAGGTATTCATCTCTCATGTCTCCCAGGACAGTGGTTTCAATCCCCTTCATCATTTTTGTTCTTTGCTTAGCGCCTCCCAGTTTGCCTAATTTTTTCTGGCCGTTAAAATACCACTGCATGGAACAGAAAAATGAAGCGGGCTGTGCGTACGTACCCCACACGCGCACACGCACGCACACTGGCCTTCAGTAACAGTCCGAAAACACTGAGACACTTTTATTCATCTAAAATCCTTACGTCATTCGAGAAAGCCATCGTTTGTGGGGAAGAGAGCCTCCAGCCAAGGTCCCCTTGGCACTTAACCCCAGTTTAATGTTAAGCATTAACATGACCATAGTTACGGAGCCTTTGGACTCTTTGGGAAATACACGTGCACACACACTTACATATATATATATACACACACATACACACACACATATATAGAGCAAGCAAGCCAGAGAGGTGTATCTAAAGTATATATATCTCTTAGTTCGATAGACACTGATGTGATCTCGCCAGTTCATTTGGCAGGTCAATGTCCAAGTACCCTAGAAAAGGAATTCCATGTTATTTAAGAAATGTCAAATGCCGATGAAGAGAAGAACAATTTATTTCCTCTAATTGCGAAGAAACATAAATTCTGGCAGAGACAGTGGGGACTGAGAACCAAACAAAACTCCAACCTTCCCCTTTGTCCTGAGCAAAGAAAAAGACCTCAAAAGGGGTGACAAATTTATTACTAATTACACAATTATTTTATTATGTAGCGCTAGTAATAAACCACTTGAAGTACTTTCAGCTAATTCTAGTGTTAAGAAAATAATTGCTTGATTCAAATTATTTTAACTGAATTAATTCTTTACTAGACATTTTTTACTAGTGCTACATAATAAAATAATTGCGTAATTAGCAATACATTTTTCACTCCTGCCAAGGGTATATATTTTACTCAGGTTAAGAGTAGAAAAAAGAAGCGCTACTTGTTTGAACGAGGCAGAGGGAGGAGGAGCAGGGGAACAGAGAGAAACTTGCTGCTTTCGGTCCATAGCTCCGGATCTCCTTCGGGGTTAGCAGGCGGCATCAGCACGGTTGGGAGGTATTTCTGTGCCTACAGCACTTTCAGGATGAGACTCCCAAAGCTATCCAGGGGCAGGAACTGTACTGCTGTGGGGTCCTGTACACAGTTACTCCTTCTGGGATCCTCCAACACAGCACTTCATTACCCTGGAACGTCCCAGCAGCCTTAGTTTAGTATTTCATATATGGATTTACACCAACCGCTGGCTTCTCTTGCACGCTCAAAGCTTCCACTGGGGTCAGTGGACTTTCTGCTGCACTTCTGGGCTACAGATGCACCTCAGTACTGTCAGATCTGGCTGTAAACTCCTCCACTGTAGGGGGTTTCCCCTTTTCTTGTGGGAACCGCTTCCACTAACAGAGACCAGATTTTGCTCAAATAAGGAAGAGACATTCAACCCGACTGCCACCACAAAGGGTCCCCGTGGTGCCACACAAGCTGCCGAGCTCCAGAGATGAGCCGAGGGGAACCGCAGCGTCCACAGGCTACGGAAAGGTTCCTGCTCTTCTGCAGGGTTTTTTCCTCCCGCCATCTCAACCGTTCCATTCGCACACCCCACGCAAAGGGGGGACTCTTAAAGAACATAGATTTTTAAGAGGGAAAATCTAAGTAGAGTTGAAGAAGATCATAAAAATACTGCAAAGACAAGTCAAGACACCCTCCTGTAGTGCCCACACCCAATCACCAGAACACACAACCTCCCCGAGTCACGTTAATGCTGTGGTTGAGTGTGAAACGATGAAACATTTGTCATACTGTGACTATTGCCTCTTATTTGCAGTTCTGCTGCTTTCTCTACTCTTACAATGGGAAACAGCGCACCCAATTTAACTGCCGCCGGCGGTAAACGCTGCCAGGTCTCAGCGGCGCCCGCTGCTCCGTGCCCGCGCAGCCCCACTGCCTTGGTAGGGCGCCGCCTTTGTAAACCGTTATTGCTGTAACTAACACCCTCACTGTGTTCCAAACAAACCCCAACCACTCCCACCATCGTGCACGCAGCAAAGAACACCACTCGCATGTAAAGAGCGGCTGTTTGCGCAACTCTTCTCGCAAAGAAGTCGCTCACGTCAAGAACGGGAAAATTAAAATTAAATATTATATTTCTGGGCCAAATTTAATTCCTGCATTCATTTAAACCTCAGCATACTAAACCACCCGCAAGCCAGAAACGCTGCAGAAGTCCTCAAGGAGAAGCAGTGCTGTCCGTCGTTGAGCAGGGCAGAGCGTTCGCAGCACTGCCTCCGTTCTCTGCCTGCTCAGCGCCTACTACACACGGACATGAAAACTGCTGGAAGCTGTTATCATTACACCATACGTGTAAATATTGGCAGTCAGATGCACCGAGCGTGCTGGAAAGGCTGCACACAGCTTTTTGCATTTCCATAGTGTCGGGCAACGTGCCCTGAACCTCCAAAGCTGGAACGGATCTCATCAGCTTGGCTGGATTATCAGATAGGACCTGAAGGTAAACGCCAGGCATGTATCGGCTGCAGCCACATAATGTCCCTCGTAAACCCATTACATACAAGCAATACCGTCATTCAGCATCCAGGTAATCAGAGATTTAAAACAGCCTTTTCATTCTGCTGCCTTTTTTTTTTTTTTATTGTTATTTATAACCTGTCCCAGGAAAAAATAATAAGTAAAACATGAAAAACCAACTGCGAGTGACCCTGTACACAAGCGGCGCTGCAGTTTAATGTCGCGGGGATTTGCATGCTATCAAACTATTCATGCCGAGTCCAAGACCCTGGTGCTAATTTCCAGTAAATTTCACGCTTGATGTCTCCCCGTTGTGGGTCACTGCCGGTTCGCCTAAATAAACCACTTCCAAATGGCTCCTCCATCTAAATATTCAAGCCAGTTTTTATAATTTAATTTTGCATTATGCTGAATAGCCTTCCGGCCAGAGAGAGCTCATTGGGGAAACCACCAATACCATTGTGATACGCCTTTATTTATGTTATTTATTTATTTATTTTACGGCTTGAATTAGACCTCCTAGGCCGACTAGTAAAGAGGGTGGGTTTTTTTCCTCTCTTTCCCCCCCCTGCCCCTCCACTAATGTCAATTTTCAGCATAGCAAGAGCTGTCTCTAATCTTTTCCTACTCATTACACACAATTTTGGAGTCATTTTACCCACAGTGCAGTCGGCTCCTGGCAGTGTGTTTGTGTGCACTGAGGGGTGGCATAATTGTTTATTTTCCCTCCCTGCATAATCCCCAGCCGGCACCGAAACCAAAACCGCAACCCGCTCCCCACGGAACGCAGAGAGCGTCAGCGGAGACCAAAACGCAGGAGAACGCACGGCCCGAGGTGCGAACCGCAATGGTCCTGTTCCTCCCTCCTCCTCCTGCCCCAGCCGGGGATACGCAGCCTGTGAGCATCCTCCTAGGGCCGTTCCCACCCCGGCATTCTGGTCTCAACTCCGAAGCTAAACTCGGCTTCCCGAGAAGCCAACTGATCTCAGAACACGCTAAGGCAAAATAATATTGTGACTTCATCAAGCATTCATTAATCAACTACTTCTCCGTACATCGGGAAAGCAAGTCACGATGGGAGAGCGCATTAGCAGCACGTGGAGCAGAAACCATCCCAAGAGGTAACAGGTATTTTGCAGAGGAAGGAGTTTTGCCATCTTTCAGAATCACAGAATCTCCCAGATTGGAAAAGACCTGTAAGATCACCTAGTCCAATCCTTAACCTAACACTGACAACCCAACACTAAACCACATCCCTCAGCACTATATCTACACCACCCTTGAACACCTCCAGGGATGGGGACTCCACCACTGCCCTGGGTAACGCATTCCAGTGCCTGATGACCTTTCAGTAAAGAAATTCTTCCTAATATCCAATCTGAACTCCCCTTGGTGCAACTTGAAGCCATTTGCTCTTGTTCTGTCACCTGGTACTTGACAGAACAGGTCAACTCTCACGTCCCTGCAACCTCCTTTCAGAGAGTTGTAGAGAGCGAGATCTTCTGCCATCTTCCATCCTCGCACCTGCAAACTCGACGGCATCACTTTCTGCCCTGCTGATGAGACACTGTCACCCTGCCAGTCTTCCCAGAGCGGGAACTTTTACTGCGTTACAGCACCTGTAACTTTTCTTCCGTGTTTGATAAGTGCCACACGCAGGTAAGCGGCCACAATCTTTTACTTATTTAAATTTTATAGTGTCAATCTCACATTCTTGGCACTCCACAAAAATTTCAAGTAGCAGTATGTGGTGCAAAAATGTAACTGCTGGTGTATTAACTGAGCAGCTTTAGAATCGTTCCCTTCGTACGATCATCACTACCACCAAAAGAGTCAACTGGGAGACAGTCCTCGATACGACCGTATTACTGCGGGAAAAATCATCAACGGGACAATGTTCCCACTTGACAGAATCTGCCGATACATTTTTGATAAGCAATAACATTGGCTTATCCAGCCCCGCTTCTAAGCTGAGGCAGAAGGATACAGAACTTTCCGAACAGAAGGGGTTTCCTGAGATTAGGGTTTAATTAGCCCAGGTTGGCAGCTGGGAGTTTTGTCAGCAACCAGACCACCGTTAACACCCAATTACCTGTTCTCACTGCAGATGATCTGGCCAGTCCCTATAACTGCCTACGAGGGTACATATAAAAATACAACCGCATTGCTGATTTTGAAAAGAACTTGATGTAAAATTTGCTTCTTGCATGTTTTATGTTATTCCTGCTACGTGCCTATTAAAGACAAGAGACGCCCGGGGAGGAATGAAACCTCCATCAGCACAGCTACGGCAGCGTAGAGCGTCCCCTGCCTCCAGCTGGCTGCCCAACGACCACAACTGACTTTCAGCAGAGCTGGGCAGAGCATCACCACGATTTCAGAGGGCTGCCGTCCTCTGGTAGTCCCAGAAAAGCATCCCCTTACTAGCATTTCTACTGGAGATCACACACTGGCCATGAAAGAGGGGGGCTGGGTGCAGACTGCACTGAAGATGGGTGAAGCAGATCCACTATGCAAGTTTATGGGTCCAAGTTGTCACCACAGATGAGCTGATCCAACAGCTAGCTGCTGCCCAAAGACAGGACCTGCTTCTGTCCCTTGCCACGTACACCCAACTCTGTCCCCAGAGAACCGCTTCAGGCTGGTAAACCAGCAGAGCTAATGGTAGCGAGTATGCCACAGGGGGAACGGGTGCTGAGGGACACGGTTCAGTGGTGGGTTTGGCAGTGTTGGGCTGATGGTTGGACTTGATGATCTTAAAGGTTCCTCCCCAACGTAGACAATTCTATGATTCTAACAGCAGCGGCACCCTGAGCAGTAGAAGACCAGCCACTCCACAGGACACCACCAAAAGGGGACCCAAATCAGAGGTTACCTTTCATTCCACCAGAGAAGCCTCTCCAGTTAGCAAAGACCATCAGAGGGAGCCCTTCTCTGTTGAAGTCATTGATAGCCTGCGCCGTCTTAAAGGCAGAGTCAGGGAACCACACCTGACCAGCCTGCTGGATTATCTGTTGGGAATAAAAAAGACCAGTAAGCCTTGAAACACAATAGCGTAAGAGTTAGAATAAAAATATAGGAGTGGATGAAACAAGAGCTGTGATGTGGAGTTAAGAACGAGCAACGCAGCACATTAAATACTTAAGATCTGATTGCCCACAGAAAAATCAGGACAATCCTTCTGTCACCAACATCAAGAGGAGTGTTCCCACTGATTTAGCCAAGAAGAAGACTAGAGATGGCCTGGAAAGCCTGCTACTATGGCTGCTGTAAGGAGCTGAGGGAGAAGAGAGACAAAGACATGCAAAGGAGAAAACCCCAAAGAGATGATGCAGGGCCAGAGCTGTGAAGTCAGGCAGGAGAAAAGCAAAATGTCAGAGCAGAAAGACCGTGAAACGTACGGTCACAGCAAGAGAACAGGGAAATGATTTCTGCTTGCCGGATCTCCTGCGCCCTGGTCCCTGCATCGCACCCAAGTCACAGGAGAAGCAGGGCTGCTGGGGAATGTCTCTCCTCTGCAAATGGCCAACGCAACTGTCCGTTCACTCCTCCCAGCAACTGCCATACATTAGCAACCCACCGAGGAATGGCTACACTTTTTGTCCCACATTTGGGCAAAAAAAATCCCATCAAAACAAGTGCTCTTCCCCCAGTGACATTTGCAGAGGACAAACAAGCAACTGAGCACACGTTCAACCTACCTTGGCCTCCGAGTCCAGGTTGGCAGGATCAGCAGGGATGCTGAGCTCCACCGTCCTCGTTTCTACGGCAACTACTCCTACAGGTATTCCTCCCAGCCTGGTAACATGCGAGACAAATCAAAATTCACATTTTACTGTTACACAACTAGACATTTTTTTCCAATTTGCATCAAAATACTCAAGAGAGACAAATCATGCGAGCAAGCGGCGGAAGCAGCAGTCTGGCCTTTTTGAAGAGTTTAGGCCCTTGGCTGGATTTCAGAGTAGAATTTACAGTTCTCAAAGCAAAATCTAGTCCTAAAAACTAGCACATACCTCACTAAAAATTAAATAACAATAACCAAATAACCAATAAATAACAAACCAAAGCCCAGATTTTGAACGATATAGCTACACCTCCACCACCCTTCACCTGCTACCATACAGATTTCGATACTGATGGTCCTGACCATGAAAAATAAACAAACACGCAGACCCCCGGGCTTCCCAAGCCCCGTTTTCACAAGCACTGTCAGCTGACGAAATACATCTACGGGCCGTACGTCTAAGCAATGCTGGTGGCTCAGCCACCCGAGACCTCCACTGCTCACAAAAACTCCCTCTCCCAAGAGGTAACGGTGAGTGACAGGTAAAAGGTTTGGGTTTGCCCATCTATCTCGTCCCCAGACCCTCTGCTGCAGGACGACTGCAAAGGCGGGAAGGGAGCCGGGACAGAGGGACGGGCAGGGAGTGTGGGGACCAGAGAGGATGCTCAGCTCTGCTCTCCACAGCATCCAACCGCTCCGGTAGACAAAAGGCATCTCGCTTGTGCTGACAACTGCCTACTCCCAGGACGGGAGTCCCAGCAGAGCCTCCACTCTCTCCTCAACCACCTCAAGCCGGATGACACGCGCTGCAGGCAGAAAAAGCGACGTGGCCTATGTGCACTAGGGGGCTGAAAATATTCCCATTCACTATGATTAAGAGTCTGCCTAGAAACCCGTAATTGCAGAAGCCGTCTTAAATCGGTAACTTATAACTTCTATATTAGGGCCCATGTGACCTAATAAAGAACATCTTTATCCAAGTATTACAGTTATTTATTGAACTTGAAAACAGCTCAAAACAACTTCTGTTTTCCATTATACTTCATATAAATTTTATCAGGCTAGCACATGAAGATGCTACATCTTGTTTTATAGTGTGTCCCTGGACAAGTTGCCATAGAATAATAAAAGACAATTTACAGCCAAGAGCACACATATTCCAAACATACATACAAAAGATGAGTTTTGGCAGCACTTACAGTAACAATCCCAGAAGAATACATTCGTATTTGTTTTTTCAAAATGCCACTGCTTTTGAAAGAAGTCGGTTTCATTTGTATTATATATACCTGTGTGTGAGAGTCCAAAGCAACTTGGAATTTGTCAGAAGAAAGGAACTGCAAGTGAAGCTGAGCACGGGCCTGGACAGAGACCAAATCATTGACTTCCCTCACCCCGCGGTGTACTGCTTAACCTAAAAGCCTTTAAATAATTATACGACGTTGTGAGATAAAACTCTAGAGTGTCACGGATGGCAGATAAAAATACCAAAGTGTACCAAAAGGTCACAGGACATCCCAAGGTTACGTGCTACAACAAAGAGTAAAGTCAGTAGGTATTTTTGGCTCCTCTCAACAACGTATAAAGATGAGGCAATATTCTGAGTGGAAAGGATCTGCAGGGGTAAGAGCAGTCAGACCCCTGGGACGGCAGTGGTCAGAGCCATGAAGCTCCAAGGCGGCCGAGCTGAGCTGAGCTGCGCTGCACACGAAGGCCCCTTCGGCTCAGCAGCACGTGGGCTCTCGCGGGGCTGGTGCAGCACATCCACTCCCACCTCGCTCTGTCCCGAGCACGGACTCCTCCTCCTGCCCTGGGACCATACCCGAGGAAATGGCTCTGTTTCCCTGCATCACGTTCTGCACTAGGATAGTCCAAAGGCAGTTCCAAACCCATTAAAGACGCTCGAAAGTCTTACGAAAAGAACAACATTTTGCTGAGCACACCCTCACATCTGGAAGCCTCCTTCAGTTAATACACAGCACTTCATCAACACGTTAACATGGGTCCCGAGGGCCAGTTTAGGGTGGTCCAGAATGGACACAACCCTCTGAGATGTTGCACATGAGCTCCAGTGAATGCCAGAAGCTTTGCTATGTCACAGCACGACCTCTGGCGCTCTGACCCTCATTAGGAGGACTCCTAGAGCTGTGGCTTTGAAGAGTCTAAAAGAGAAATGGGAGCTCCCAGTGCCAAGTATTCTGGGCCCACATGCGCTATCAACGTAATGGAGATAAGAAACGGCAGTGATTCACGGCTGTACTGGCTGGGAGCCCAGCTGGCTATCCCAGTTGTGCTCTGTGGTTCAGGAACACGGCGTCTCTCCCTGTCTCCCACTGAATGCCCCAGTAATCAACTACAGCATCACCAGGGACATGCTGGTACTACGGTCAGTCCTTGCAACACCAGTTTGGTGCAGCTAGAGGCTGATGGAGTCAGACCCCAGGGGTGGCCACGGGATTTCCAGAAGACTCTGAGCATTATCAGCTAATTTGGCTCTGGATTGTTGGCACTGTGACACTTGACTGTACCGGAGGTGAAAGATCTGTAAATAAAAGGTTTTTCTTTGATGCAGACTTCTGCTAGGAGCTAAGGCACTCTGAACACCCGTCATGCACAGGCACGGCCGTGTCTCATTAAGGTAAATGGGATCGCCAGGATCCCATTCAGGCACTTCAGGGTTTTTTTCTCCACTCTCAATTGTTAACAAAAAAAAAAAAAGGAAAGGCTGACAATTAACCAAAATCACTGACATCAATTAGGAGCTGGGATTCGGCTGGAGGCAAGAGTTTGAAGCTCTGTCTCATGAGGAGAGCTGGTGGTAGTCCGAGGAAGGAGGAGTGACAAAGGATAAGCACGCGGCATTTGGACAGCTCGAGCGCTTGCAGTGGAAACTCAAGGGAGACAAACGCACTCCTTCAGAATGGCTTTATTCTGAGAGGAAAGAGACAATCAGATCAGGAGACTCACAGTGCCATTTTGGAGGGGGCGAAAAACTAAAGAGACTAGAAAAAAGGTGGCGGAGGGGGTTTTGAGCCCAGCTGTGATTTGCATTCTGCCAAAACGCAGGATCCCATCTCCAGGCTTCTGCCTCCTGCCAGCTCGGAGCGGTCATGGACCTGCAACACCGAGAACGACCCAGGAGGGACGTATTTTCAAGGCAGGGATCTAAATCTCAAGGCAATGGGGAACATTTTAGAATCCTGCCCAGGTGCCACATCACAGCAAGGTAAGGGGAAGCGGTTCCCCTCGGGAGGAGGTGAGTGCCGCACATCTGCGGAGCAACACATCTCTGCGTCGTGAAAAACAACAAAGATCAGGTGTGGCGGGCGCTGCTTTGGAAAACACTACAAGTTATTCCACACAAATGCCAACGTTAAGCTCTTCTCTATACAGAGTTTCTTGAGATTTGCTCTAGTTTTAGCTGAACTTTTCTTGCAAGTCAAATAAGACTGCACAACAATAAACCGCGTAATGCACCTTCAACTAAGAGCTGCGAGAAGGGCTACGCAGCCGGGTACCGAGGGAAGCTTATATCGTCTGCTGTCATTTTTAACAATATCTCTCTTTTTGGCTTTTGTGCATGTTAAAGCTGTCACCGCCAAGCAAAACAAGAGAAACGATCAGACCATGCTTCATTCGTGTGGTAAAGAAGTACCCTATTCAAGCAGTGACTTATTTTTACTTATAGCCATTAACTTTCAGAGGAGGTTCTAGAGAAAGGCAAAGCATAACGAAAACTTGATTTCCACAAATGTCTAGAAAGCCTCTTAGAATTTACCTTGCTCTACCAACCACAACTGTTTGCGCCCAGGGCTGCATGATCTCCAGGAACGAGCCATTGTCAAAGAAACCACTTAGCCACTGTCCTTTTTGACCTAAAGGGAAAGGAAAAAAAAAAGGAAATATCAGAGGAGGAAGGAGGGAGGGAAGAAAGAAAGGAGAGAGAATATAAAAGGAGCAACTGAAACTTGCTTTAAAATGCCAACTGGAGATCTTGGCACTGTCTTTTTATTTATTTATTTATTTTTAAATAGATTATAATACAAGGGAACATTAGACAGCTGAGCATTTGTCTGCCTTCAGCCATCATGTCTTATTTCATTTGCTAGTCTGCATAAAGACAGTCATTTATCAGCAAAAGCATCATTTATTGTTAAACGATGGGGTTCGGATAGCAGAGGGACTTCGCATGCTTTTAAATAAATAACTCTGTTTTTTTCAAGACACCACAAACATTTGTCAAAAGGCAGTAAAGTCATTAAAGATGTTTTTCAAAATGCCTGTTTCCATTTTAAAACTTATCTCACATTTTTCTCTTGATTCTGCCTAATCTTTCCTTTAAGGAAAGAATGCTGACGAAATTCAGGAACCAAATGTAAAATTTTCTATGCTATTTTAAAACTTGACCACAAACCTGAGCGTGCTTCACACATCCTTTTAGAAAAACTGAAATGAAGTCCTCTGATACTGAAAGCCTACTTGGTCCGTAGGAAGGCGCCAGACGATGCACCTCTCCCTAAACTGACGCGCGCTGTCAGAGTCCCCGTCCCGGATCAGCTCATACGCTGCCAGACCTGTTCTCCTGCCCAAAGAAGGAGGCAACTTCCGAACGCTTGAGAGAAATCAAACTGCTCCCAAAGAGCACATTACCAAGATGACTGTGCAGTTCCAAGAGAAATAAACCTTTCCTGACCCTTGCAGACAACCAGCTTCTACCCCAAAGTCTGAGGGTTTGACTACCCTGATCAGGCGAACTGTGAAATAGTATTGTTGTCGGCGACATGGACAGTGGGGTCGAGTGCACCCTCAGCAAGTTTGCCGATGACACCAAGCTGTGTGGCGAGGTAGGCATGCTGGAGGGGAGGGATGCCATCCAGAGGGACCTGGACAGGCTGGAGAGGTGGGCCAAAGCCAGCCTTGCGGGTGGTGATCCCCTGGGGCAGGTTGCCCCGAGAAGCTGTGGCTGCCCCATCCCTGGAGGTGTTCAAGGCCAGGCTGGACGGGGCTTGGAGCAACCTGGGCTGGGGGGAGGTGGCCCTGCCCAGGGCAGGGGGGTGGGAACAAGATGATCTTCAAGGTCCCTTCCAACCCAAACCATTCTATGATTCTATGATTATTTGCCCTTTATATGCCAGTGCAGTATCAGACTTGGGGGGTTCCTCCTGCATCACAAACTCCAATACATTGACACCACCTCTCCACCCCCACGTGCAACAACAGATCTGTGCACTAACAATCCACATGCATTCCTTCAAATAAAATTCTCAGGATGACAATTACTCCTGTGGGAACCAGGCTGGCAGTTTACACTGTATTTCTCTACTTTCCACGGGTGTTTGTTAAGTGGGCACAAAAGAGACTACGACCGAGTTATGCCTCACTCTGCCGATCTGTGCAGCGGCATGGTACTGTTCTGCTCTCCAGATAGGAAGACCATGGCAGGAAGGTTTTCCGATATTTTAGCCTGGACCCTACTGCAGTGAAGAGGTAAGGGCATGACAAAGAGCATTCATTTGGGCTGACTGTGGGTGCTGGACTGGGGAGTGACAAGTAAGATTTGCTGCCAGCTCTCCTTCTGCAGCCCTCCAGCCTGTATAAGCCGGGCGTCCCAAAGACAAGGCGTCGAGATACTCTCCCCACGCAGACTATTAGAGAAATCCCAGCTCTCTGGGAGCACCTGCCTCCCACTGGGGCTTCATGAAGCTCCTCCAAAAAAAAGCCACCTAAACCCCACAAAAGCCCTCCCGGCTTTACCCCGTGGCACACAGCTCCTGAGGAATGCTTTAATCTGAACAAGCACCTCTGCTTCTGCAAACCCAAGTCCAAAACCAATTAAAAGTGGAGATCCAAGCAAGCTAACCTCTGCTGACTTAAACAGGATGGAGAGTGTTTTATCAAGACCAAACTTGTAATTACTGTGTTCTACATTCCTTGCCTCTGTGGCCCCACTGTAAAATGTGACCATCCATTTCAAAATTATCTCTTTATCGTGAGCCCAAAGCTGATCGTTTAGATTCTGGCCTCGTGTCGGGCGTCAGTTTGAAGAATATCACGGCAATATCTCCTCTAATAAATGGCTTTAACTTTTCACCTAGGAGATATCTGCTTTAACTTATCACAGGGAATCATCTGCTTTCCTTAACGCTTCCACTAAATTAAAATCTGAAGTCACTCGATTTGGAAGCCAGCGTTAGCTGCACTCAGACAGCTGGATGAATTACTTGAGAGATGATGAAAAAATATTATCCAAAACCAGAAAACTTAGTTTATCACAAATCTCATTTTAGCCCCCCAAACTCATTAATAACAGCAGGCATAATGGTCACCCAGTTTGCAGCTTGTACGTACACAGGCTGCACAACCCCAAAAGCCTGCATGGGGGTTCAATGCTTTGCAGCATTTCCAATATAATTATTCTCCAAGATCTGAAGGAATACTGCGATTCTTTTAGCGTAAAGGCCTTTGTATATGGACTTTCCTCTGAACCATAAAAAAAGAAAATCTATAAAAGTAACTAATAACTGTAAGTGTCCCCAAGCGCTCAGAATTTACGCGCTCTTTTTTTATATTGTATTTAAATTGTTTAGAACTAATTACTTTACAAGCTCTGACAAACAGTCTTGAAACAAGACGCATTATTGCGTATTCTGGCCAGCAAAGATCTACGTACTTGGATTTGGGCGTCCAGCCAGCATCCAGCGAGGGTCATAGGGCGTCTTGGTAGGAACAAAGTCAATGGTTCTGTCTATAGGATCCTTGACTTTGAGGATAGGAACAGGGCTGTACACACTCTAAGGGAAAAAAGAAAAACATTAAGGAAGTAATTCTCCTGCGTGGCCTTGCGCCAAAGACCGGCTCGAAAGGACCTGGTGGGAGTCCTCTGTCCCCCACACTGCACAACTCTTCGACTGACAGGATCCCAGAGCCTCAGCAAGAGCCTGAAGAACCTTCCAAGGTGCTCCATACACTCTCTCAAACCCTCCTTTGGTATAATATGCCATACAGTGCGCTTCACTTGCTCTTGAACTTCAGGCACAGCCAGCACTAGCGCGGGGTTGCAGTTTAATTTTTGAAAGGTGACCAGCCCGCCTGAGTCATGCCATGTGCTCTTTCCCGAAGGACGGTGACCGGTGTGTTCTTGATGCTGCCTTCCTGGCTGCAGAGCAGCTTACACATAGACATCAACCCCTACAAATTACTGCCTCAGAGGGCAACTTTTAGAGTCTCTTCAGTAAGAAACAATCCATCGCTTCCATAAAAACCCGCTGCCCAGAGTACGGAGGGCAGCAGGCCAGGGGAGCAAGGTGACAGCACCCAAGGCAGCGCCAGGCTGCCCCGCGTCCCGGTTCCTGCAGTACTTTAAGACAAAAACTACTTTGTGTTCTTCAATACCATCACACTTCACAGCCTTGACCATGAGCCTAACCCATTTTGCTAGGCACCACGCAAACACAGAACCCCCCTGCAGATATGGACAGCCCCTCACCCCCAAAACCCCTGCGAACAAAGCGAAGAGGTAGCGCCACCTCGCACTCCTGTGGGGGCAGGAATTACCTTTGGCATGTAGGAAAGCCACTGCAGAATAGTGTAGACCCCTTCAAAATCATCGCACACAGTGCCGTGTGTCACTCCGTTGTTGTGCATTATCTGGATCCCGCCCAGCTGGTTGTTGGAGGTATAAACTTCCCGTCCGAGCACCTTTTGAAAGAAAAAACAAGAAAACCATCAGAGGATGGGATGGGACAGGGAGGCGTTGAGTAAGGCGATACATACAAACCCATCCCTGCAGCAAGTCACGATCCCTTCAACACCAAAGGATGGAGCAAACCACTCACCGCAGACCTTCCCAAGCCCTGTGCGCAGGTAAGATCTTATGAATAGTGATCCCCAAGGGGAATGATACAAGCGGGGAAACGGAGGCAGGGGCAGTTACATGACTTGCCCTTCCCCAAGCAGCAACGGAGCTGACACGTGACCAAGACTCCTGGGAGCTGGCCCAAGCTCAGCTCACTAATTCAAAATTGCTCCGACTAAGACGACCGGTAGGGTGGAACCACTTAAACCTTTCACTGGGGAACACACCAACACCGTGCATAAAGATGGGTGTAGCAAAGATAAAGCCCCACCAGTTCCTTAGAGAGACTGGAAAGAATAAGAGTCCGACTGCCGGGCTTCCAATTCTCTCGCCCGGCTCCATCTCTAATCTCAGCCCAGGCACCGCAGCTCTTTTCTCATTCTCCTGCTGTCTCTTTCCATTTGCCCTCTCCCTGACTGATACACTGATCTCTCGGTCACTCGGCTTTCTGCTCCACTGAGTCCATATTACTAATAACACCTCTGCCACGGCCAGTTTACCTCATGAAGGCAGGAGCACATCATTACAAAATAAACTCATAACTTTGACATTCTAGCAAATACATGCCGTTTGTTATTTTTATGGGTTGAGTCTTTCTAACAGACGGAGGGCATTGCATACCTGCTTCATTTAGATCTTAAAAAAAACCCCAACCCTCCAACACACACAACCAACCTGCCCTCCCTCACCAAACAACCAGCGCCGTTTGTTTTCGGAAGAAGGGCCACGCCAGGAGAGGAGCAGCCCCCAGCCCAGGGCACCCCGCGTCTTCCGAAGGGATGCTCGGCTCTGACTGCATCCTCATCCCGACAGCCGACAGCGAGCGCTGGGGACAGAACTCATCTCACTCAGAGGAGAGGAGTGCTCCGCATTTCTCAGGATTTGACCTTTGGGGCTGAAAGTAAGAAGGTACTAAAGGGATATGAAAACAGAAAATAGAAGATTTTGATCTGGCTATAAAACTACAGTGGACCAATAAGCGTTCTTCCCGCACACCATCAGTTAATCGCAGCTGGGGTCAGGGAGACACTGGGCCCATCTAAAGTGTTCCCTAACCGGTAAGGCACAACGCTGTCATTTCCCATCTCCAAATTTATTTTCCTTTGGAGGAGAAAAGGCCCGGCGGTCTGGCGTTTCACAAAACTCAGCATTTTACAAGCACTGGACGATCCTCACAGAACTTCCTGTGAGACAGATGTCAGTCAAGGTTTAGGTCCAGAAGAAACCCAGGCACAGAAATCACTCAACTAGCCCCAAAATTTAGAAGTCAATGTAAGCGTTGTGGTTTTGCAGAGGGATGTTCTCGCGTCTCCCTTCTGAGCTCAAACACCTTCACCTTCCTCTCACAAATTCAGTGCCATGAAGAGGCCCGGGAGGAAAGAGAGATGCATAGGTTGAGGTTCAAGGGAAAGCAAAGCACAGGGCTCCAGCTGGCAGGCCCAAGCCTAGTGCAACGCTTTCCACAGAGGAAAATAAAAATAAAGAGGATTTAAACTCCCCATCTATGGACTAAGGCAAACGTATGCACATGCAAAACGGGCCTCTGCTGCTGCTTATCTAGAGACGCTGTAGACAGCTCAGGTTTACCGCTGCTGACAGGCAATGAAAACAGTCTAATATACCGCCTGCTCTCGCCCTTAAATCCCTTTTTGGAGATCAAGATAAATATGCAGCTCCTTTTCCCAAGCGCTCCGGACATTTCAGTGAAGTGGCGGAGCATTGTGAGGGGCCGCGCGGATGAAATCCCTCTGTAATACCGAGCGAGCGTAGTATTTACTTGTCAGTGTTTGTCAGCAAAGGCAGCGCAGTCCCAAGCCGCGTTCAGCAGCGGTGCCCACGAGCGCTGCCCGCCTTCCTCCGCATCACGTCCACGTCCACACGCGTGCTTTGCGCCTGTGCCGGGGCCCGCAGGAGGGACGTGTTGTACAGGCACACACCGGCTCTGAATCACAGCCCGATTGAAGCCCGAAGGCAGAGGAGGCGGCTCCAATCCCCGGTGCGGACCCGGTGCAGCGAGGGGCGAAAGAGGCTGTCTCGCAGGGGTACTGCGGGCTGGGCGCTGGTCCTTCGACCTGCACGTGGGCTCTTCTGTCTTCTCTGGAGCGATCAGAGATCCTACCAACTCCTTTCACGCATACAGCTGCAGACTGAATTGGGTGCCAGAGGTTAAAAGGCACCGAAGGGCTAGCCAGCTTCCAGACAATGATCGTTGGGCCCGAGAAAAAAATGGATGCGATAGCTCATCCATTCAGCTCTGCTAACCACCTCATCTCTGACCTCAGAGGACTACATTCTTAAAGGCTGACAAGTAATTCAATCTCCAATTAACAATCTTAAATGGTGCAATGCATATTGCTGTATAAATGTTTCTGCGAGAAAATATCCAAGGGTGAAAGAGAATACATCTGCTGGAGAAGTGCGAGACTGATGCTTCTGCAATTAAAGGATTTAGATGTTCCTCAATAAGGCACATGGTCAGCAGAGGCATGAGCGGATTTAGAAAGGTCGCCAAATCAGTCGGACAAGCAATGCTACAAACAATCTCGTGGGAGAAAAAGACTGCACGGGGTGAAACCCTGTATCTGACATGATCAGGATCTGTCCAAAGGGTAAACCTCAAACACTGAGAGTTTGGGTCCACCAGGGAGGTCCACTGAGTCACACGAAGTAGGAGGTTAAGAAGTGGAGGCAGCATTAGCCCGAGGCTTATAGAAGGCGGCTGTTTAACGACCAAACACGCGCGTGGAAGGGTTGAGTTTGCAGAGCAGGTCCTTCCCAGCAGGAAGGTTACCGGCACTCAAGGGAACAGTCAGAGATGCAGCTACCAGAGCCGGCTGCCACAGAGCAGAGATCGGGCAAGGTCCAGCAAGAGGGCTGGGAAAGAACGGGTTCCGGGATTTTAAAGCTGAGATACACAATACACTTATACCTGAACATCAGCAGTATTTGACCTCTCATCTTGTGCTTCATCTGATGGCATAAACAGACAAAAAAAAGCAGCATGAACAGCAAAGCACCAGACCGGGAGCATCTGGCACCAGAAAATTTGCTTTAACTTAAATTCTTGCCATGCCATGAAAGCTCAGAAACCATGTTTGTGTCCACTCGGAGTTTGACACACACCAGTCAAAGGAAGCTGCTGCAGGTGACTGGCCCCACACAGAGATCCCACACTTGCCCTTTCGGAAGCCTCTCGTGAGGACCCCTCATTTCTGTTACTACTCCTCTCCTGCACGTTATGCTGGTGCCTTTGCATTTTGAAGATCATTTCCCTTTTCCAATTCAGCAGCAGTTGGGGTGATGTTTCTGAGCGAGGTGCAGTGGGTACCGCTCCCTCCGCTGGAAGGTGCCGGCAAACAGGTCTCCTTCCCCTTCCACCAGTGGTCTTCCCCCGCGGCCCCTCCACGCACCAGCGTCAACTGTAACCGATAAAGCACGACTGCCACCACCTACTCCGTGCGTATTCCACACCAAATGGCCTCCCAGTCACTAGGGACCCAGGTTGGAGTCAGACGAGCCACTCGCTCTCCCCTCCCTTTGCCCCTGAAGACGAACATTTCAACTGCTGAAAGCAGTGCACGTAACACGGTGCACAGGACAAACGCGTCCCCTGTGCCCCCATCTCCAAAGGGGCTCCAGGAGAGCTGGGGGGGACTTTTTACAAGGGCATGGAGTGATAGGATGAGGGGGAATGGCTTTAAACTGGAAGAAGGGAGATTTAGATGAGATATTAGGAAGACATTTTTCACTCTGCGGGTGGTGAGGCACTGGAAGAGGTTGCCCAGAGAAGTTGTAGAAGCTCCATCTACAAGGTCCCTTCCAACCTAAACCATTCTGTGATTCTATGACATCGCTGAAGTGGTCCGAAGGCAATGCAAGTTCTAGAGCTGCATGAGTTAAAGCTCAGCCCGTGATTACAAGAACATACGCTATTTTCCAGATAACGCAACCTTCGACACCACGTGCTTACAAAACGCACGGGCGGTATTGCCAACGCTTATTTCGTTTGGTCCTCCAAAAGCCACTCTCCCTACTGTACCGGGAAACCGCATTTCTTTTTGCTTTGGAGGGTCTTTTGGGAAGTACAAAGGAGGGCCAGGATTCTAGCAGCCTTCTCAGCCTTTAAAAGACCGTCCTCAACAGGTTCCTAGGCATGTCATATGCATATTAATCGCCTTCTAGCACTCAGAGCCATGATGACCAGCTGCTTTCTCTGTGCTCCCTTTCAGAAACGGAGTCGCTAGTTAGTTGAGACGTTCACGGCAAAGCTGGTGCGGCTGCAAACTTGATTGGCTCATATGTTTCATCAAAGATGAAAGATCTGAAAAAATGACAGCAGAGGGCTTGAATGGGAATCATTATGTAACATAAGTGCTGTTATTATTCAGAGCATATCATGTGTTTATATCAAATATAAGTGCCAGATTTTTATCCGAATAATTTCAATAATTGCAATTCCCATCCCGCCATTTATATTATCTGCCAGAAACCCGAAGCAGAAAAGGCACATGCACAAACTATAAATAGCCTATTTTTCATAAACAGGCAGAAATGATCGGAATGAATGTCTCATCAGAAAAACACGACGTCGGAACTTAAAACCCGACTGCTATTATGTGCAGTCAAGCCTCAACAGATCTTAGAGCGTTCATTCCCATCACTCGGCTCTTCCCCCAGAGCAGCGTGCCGTCAGCGGGTAACCCAGCAGCAATGCCGGACGGGGGACCCGAGCCCGGGTGGGATGCCAGCAGCAGCCGCGCTCCCGAGCAGCCCCGTTCCGAGCCTTCAGCCCCTTCGCATGGCGGCGCGAGCACAGACACCTCCTCTCCGCCTGGCGACGGGCTGCACCTCTTGCATTTCTAATCTATGAATGTGTGCAGTTCCTGCACTTCTAATTTACGAGCGTTCGGTGGGGGACCCTTCTGACTTGGGAACATATTGGCTCGGTCTAATGCTTGGAGATTATTAAAGTCAGAGCTATACTCCACTATCAAGTCTACAGATCTTTTATTTAGAAGATATGGTGCTCTAAATGCACAAAGAGCTCCCTGTCACCTTCACATTAAAGCCCCTAGTGCCTGGTAAATGGAATTATATAGCTGTCATCTCCTTTCCCCAAAGTTTTAAGAGTACAATGGGCTCATTTTTTCACACTCCATCCCAGCTTCAGAACTAAGAGACCTACTTTGTATTGATTTAAAGTCTCAGAAATAAATAAACCTGCTTCACCAATGTGATTCACAAGAAATTCATGATACACTATTGCATGATATATTTCAAGCTGTGGCTCCAGCTCTTTTTTCCCTTTGGTGAGTGATGGGGGAGGTGGGAGGTAGG